>NC_135858.1:29382191-29525432 GCF_031162955.1 Sander vitreus
GATTTTGATTTACAGTCCCTCCAGGATTTCGCGATGTCACGATCGCGCCATTTCACACGAATTCAACCAATCACCGCGAATTTGGTGCGACTCGCTATTTTGACCAAAATACGACGTTTAAAAGTCGCTGAAGTTGCTGCCGTTTCCATCCTGGCTGTCGGCTCTCTGCAGCGGGTGGGGCTACTGCTCCGTACCCCCCGCAACTGACGCTTGCACACACACAAACACACACACAGACACACAGACACACACACACACACACACACACACACAAACAACACACACAGACACACACACAAACAACACACACATGGTGGATGCAGGAGAAAAAGGAGATGAGACGACACAATGACCTAAATTGAGGACAGCTACGCTCGTTATTGTAAGTGCGATGATAAGTTAAAGTCAGTACTTTATCAAACCGTATGAATGTGTGTCCCAGGCCAGGATAGGAAAATAACTAACAATGTAAAGATCAACAAGCCACTGACACATATGTTCAAATTTGATTCATTCAATAAATTATTATTTTTTGTCTTAAATCCACCAGCCATTTTCATATTCATATCACATTTGCAGCATCCTGAGCCTTTTTGGTAAGGTTACTAGGAAAACTCAGCCCAGAGTAGTTTTATTCTCCCCAAAACAAGTTTCCTTTTTATTTTTAAAGAACTATAAAAAAAAGAAAAATCACAACTTTTTTGCAACTTTTACTGTCTCCCGCAACTTCATTGCAACAAAAATACAAAAGACATCGCAACTTTTATTGCAATTTCTTACAAAAGCTCCCGTGAAATCAGGCATTTTTGGGCCGCAACAATTTCAAAAAAAGGCCACGAAATCCTGGAGGGACTGGATTTAAAATCGAAATCGTGACACCCTTAGTCACCGCTAGCTTCTCCAGAGCTGTTGGGAAAGTTGACCGTGGAGTAATGCTGCGAGGCAGAGGGGTTTGTGTTAGGGATCCACCGATCCGATATTAAGATCGGATATCGGTCCCGAACAAAATAGCTGGATCGGGGATCGGAAAAATTAACAGATCCACGGCTGATCCAGTTTTGTTAGTTTTTGACCCTCTGTCGCACGTGTGTCGCATGCTGGAACAGTTGAGTGTACAAATAAATAGTTAGGAAAGTAAAGTTTAGTTAGGAAAGTCTGGTGCCTTTTGTCTCTTCCACATGGTGGAAGGAAGGTATAAGGTGGAAGGTATACAGTGTATTATTAATTCAACAACGGTATCGGATCGGTATCGGGTATCGACAGATACACAAAGCCCAGGTATCGGTATCGGGACTGAAAAAGTCGGATCTGTGCATCCCTAGTTTGTGGGAGCATTGGCTGTGACATAAATAGTGCTGAGTGCAGTTCCTGAGCCTGGCTTCTGGAGGTGCTCCTGTATCTCCTCATAGGCACCATCCTTCCAGAGAACAAAGACAAACACAGGAGGAATCGTTCATATGTGATCCTAACATTAAACACTAACCAGAGTGGCAGAGGTTCTAGCATGGCTGTAGACGCTTTGTTTTCACATAATACGATTTGACAATCTGACCATTGTGTAGTCCTAGAAATGAGCATAATACTGCAGCGCCTTCCATGTTTACTTTGATGTTGGTTTTGTAATTGTACATCAGGGCAACTTATATACACATTATTAGATTATATTAAAATATGAATTTACACATTACTAAAGGCTTTACAGCTACAAAACTCCCTTTAAAAAAACTTAACAGTGCTTTCCATGGTTTGTGAAAGTTAGGTGCACGAATTTAGAGGTGAGTTTAGGGGTTCTCCTTAAAGAAAATGTTACGTTTTCCAATTAAAATAAAGATGCAATTTCATATCATTTTGCACTGTTATTATCTCAGTCTTAAACAGCTTAAAGACTGCCACTGGGGACCAACTACAATCATTAGATCTGAGAAAAGTAATTTAGTTAGTTTCGATGCTCACATTGATTTTACATTCATTCGGCTTAGGTGCTGCACCAAACAGCTTGGGTGCTGCGTCTAAGCCTTATAATATTAGGGAAAACCCTGCTTAACATATCTGGCTTGATATATTTTGTTAAGTAAGGGCTTTTTGTTATGACATAGGTGACTTTTACATTAACGCTTTATTCTAATTCTAATTTTGTATGATGTAGCCTGCATTGTTTATTTTCTATATCACAACATTTGATTCCATAACTCCTTTGCTTGCCCAGGGACACTGATGGAGTTTAGTTGTTGAGCTAATTCTGGGACAGTCCATGACTGTCCATTGTCCCTGTCAAACAAGCAAATAAATAGTCATCATAGCATTTTGCCGTGCTAGTGTTAGCATAAGCACTGCCGCGCATAAGTAAAGCCTTACAAAGCTTCACACATGACTGTAGACTCACTGTAGTGAAATGAGAAGACTGTTGGTGCCAAACTGGAAATCATCCATTTATAAATATTGTATAGAAAAATGAGACATAGTGACATAACTATCTATGCAGCAAAGATGATGTCAAACTAGTGCTGGGAGATAGGGAGATATTCTTGACCAAATACCTCAATGTCGATATTGCGGCAATATTCTAGGGACAATTGGTGCTTTAACAAAATATCTTCACACTTAGATTTTAGATAAATAATCATCAGTAATGTGGACATAATGTCTAAGTGGGGAAAAGTCAAATAAGAGAACAATTACAACAGTCTGGTATGTTCAGAAAAGTACATCACTTAACTGTAATGCAGCCTTTAAAACCAGTAAAAGACAACACATGTCATATCAGGATATTACGTTATCCAAAATCTAAGACGATATCTAGTCTCATATCACGATATCAATATAATATTGATATATTGCCCAGCCCTATGTCAAACACACTCTGGCATCATACATGTGTATGTGTTGGTATATACTAATTGTTGGTCCCCCCCCCCCACACACACACACACACACACACACACACACACACACACACACACACTTACAAACACGTAGACTAACCTCATTTGTCTGTTCTCCATTTCTTGTGTTTTCTGAACGCTGAAATCCTGCGAAGAGAAAGAACGATATTACTGTAACAAGCTAAAGAGACTAAGAATTAATTTCTGCACACTAATCCGTCTCATCACAGCAGGACCTACTGTACGACTGACCAGGAAACATCTGACACAGTTACACCTGTGGAGGTTTTATTAGAATCAGATTTTAAGACTTTTTTTTTTTTTTTATATTTTGAATTATTTATTGATTACAGTTTTTTTCGATTGCTGAACAACACTGGTTACAACTGAAGCCACATGTGCAAAACTCAAACTACAGTCTACCCTACTAACAGTCACCTGAACTAAACAGTTCACATCTCCTGCAAAACTCATTCCAAGCAACACAACTCGTCTCAAAACGGGCTCAGTGCAGCCAAACACTCAGAACAATCCTCACTGAGACAACACACACTGTCCCCCGAACACACTGAGAGTAAAAATGCTAGCATCAAACACCAGTACAGAAAATACAAACTGTTCATCTTTACAGTTTGAACAATTTGAGTGACTTCACACAACTCAATAGTTTCCTTGAAGAAAATATATAGATTTCATGTAATATATCAATTTAAAAAAAACAAACAACTAAAGGTGCATAACAGTAACAAAGAATAGTGTGACTAATCCTGCCTCTCTCCAGCATCATGCGGCAAGTTTTCTTCAACATTTGGATGTCTGCATCATCTCTAAATCCAAATGAATGTGGTGTTTCCATTGCTTCCACCTCCATTACTTTCTGAACAACAGGAAGTCAACAGTTTCAATATAGTAAATATATAGTGTTTTTCACTTTTTTTTTTTAATAGCTGTGTATGTAACCTCCGACATCTCACCTGGACATACAGTATTGGTATATTTACTCTTTTACCTGTTTCTCTCAAACGGTACAGTGTATCGTTTCCTTCTTATTTGGTGTTTGTATACAAGAAAAGGCTTTCTGAGCTTTCTCTATATAAATACCGTACTAACTAGTCTAAAACAAGACACCTGCTTATAGGCTTTCAGCTAAAATTGCAATCAGCAGTGTTTGATAGGCACCAGGCTGAAATCTATTCTGTTTTGAATGCGTGGTTAACAGTTTTGACAGCAGTGTGTTAGCATTTGAACAAAGTGCTGTCAATTTACAGTGTTGTGCACATTGTGGTTAAAGTCATGGGATAAGTGTGTAGAGTTTTGAAAACTGTGTTCAAGCAATGAAAAACGAACTAGAGTTTGGTCCACATGAACTGCTGCTGTGCAGACTGTAGTGAGTTTTATGTGGCTTCAGTTGTGCCCACTGTCGTTTAACTATCGAAAACAACTGTAATGAATTTATTGAATCACCGCTTGCCAGCCCACTAGCGGTGTGAATCTTCACTGATCTCCCGATTCGATTCAGTTAAGATTATCATGTCTTCGATTCGATATCTCGATGCATCACGATGCGTCAACAACATTTTTCTATTAAAGCCATATAGGATATTTGACTTGACAAGCTTGCATTGTCAAGTGCAATGGCCAAGCTGCAATAAGTAACTTTAGACTGGAATGATGAGGTTTGTTTCTTTAAAAGACAATTGCGGCCAATTTTTTCGTTAATCTTGATCGCTATGAATATGCGAGTACAGTCGATAGATGAAAAAAAAAAAAACGAGCCGAATCGTCAACGCGGAGTAGCTGCAGCTACGTCTACGAGCTTCCAATGAGCTAAAACGGCAGTTGTCGAGGCAAGTTTTAGAGTGCCTTTGTGCTTCTTAACAGACACAAAATGCAATTAAAATGTCTGTGCAACATAAACAGGGTGCTTACATGACAACAAGATGCGTTTTCAACTCAGACAGACCCTGTCTCTATCTAGACTAGCTAGCTTGCCCTGCTAGCTTGCGTTATAATTGATTATGGTCGGCCATTGCATTGATGCAGCATCGTCTATATCGGCATCCCGATGCATCGATTATTTGATTAATTTCAACACCTCTACAGCCCACCTACTTCCAGTAAGAAAAAAAGTGTGTATCCATGTATGTGTGTGTTCCAAGAGTCTCTTACGTTTCCAGACAAAAACCAAAATAAGTAGCAGCACCAGCACAGCCACACAGACGACCACAGATATGGTTCCAGGTAACGAGGAGGCCCCTGCAGGAGACACAACCACACAACTAAAAGACAAGCAGCTTTATTTAAACACACACAACTCATCCAGAAGGGTTTATCTGCTGCAGGAGGTTTCAGTAAACAAAAGTGCTTCCTCACCATGACTTGATGTAGTTGGAGGCACTGAAAATAGATATAATAGATTAGAGATAGAAAGAAGTATAGAAAATAAGAAATGTAATTTGCCAAAACTTGGCAAAAACAG
Organism: Sander vitreus; assembly: GCF_031162955.1. Taxonomy (NCBI): domain Eukaryota; kingdom Metazoa; phylum Chordata; class Actinopteri; order Perciformes; family Percidae; genus Sander; species Sander vitreus. The sequence goes on from NC_135858.1 coordinate 29,387,553, forward strand.
ATTGTGCTATCATGAGCATGGGACTTTAACTGACTTGTTGATGTTGAGATAGTAGAGGAGTTCAGTGTTGTTGGAAGCACTGCAACTAGATTTAATATGAGATAAACAAAATACTGTACATTTGTTACTGTAGCTTTTATTTTTTACAAAACCACACATGACTTGATGTACAAGTTGGTGACACTTAAAAAAAAGATATGATAGGTGAGAGATGTAGAGTACAAATTATAAAAAAAAGAAATAAGAAATACAATTTTGCAAAGAAAAAAAAAAAAGAAATCATGCGGTCATTAGCCTTGGACTGCAACCAACTTGTCATTAGTTATGGAGCGATCAATTTGTTTTTCAAACAAGCAGATTTAATTTATTAGAAATTTGCTGCCTGAAACTATACAGATCAGCAACACAAAAAAAGATTATCTTCTCTAAACAGTTTTAGACTGACAGTTGCCTATCAGTTACTGTATTTAACATCATATTTCAGAGACACCTTCATTATATATGTGTGAGTAAATCAAACCTAAAAGTGTCAGATGTTTGTTCTCACCTTCAACCTTCAGTTGTATTTTTCTGAGTGCAGCTCGGTAACCTTCATTTGTTTCCACTCCACACCAGTAGACACCAGCATGCTCTGAGGACACATTACTGATGGACACGTTGAAGCTACTGCTGGTCTCTGGGAGAGTTAAGGACCCGTTTGACTTCAGAGAAGATTTTGTTGATAAAATATTCTCACAGATTGAACCCTTCTCTTTGCAGAAAAACATGAATCTGGAGTCGTTTCTTTTGTCACATGAGATGGTGGTTTTAGCTGTTCTGTACGCAGTTTGATTAAATGGTGTCTGACAGCCGTCATCTGAAAATAAAAAGAAGAATGCAAAATGTAAGTAAGTAAGTAAACTGGATTTTATAGTGCCTACACAGCAAGAATTTAAGGAAGGGCTTCAAGCTTTTTAATATGACAATAACTCAGCAAAATGTATCACTAACACTTGCTTGAAATGAATGCCGTCTCATTGATACAGTACAGTGTGTGGTTTGTTCACCTATCTATTATATCGTCTTGTCTTGTAATCCATTGTTTATAGCAGATTGATTTCCATTTCTGCTAATTTGTTTAGCTGTAGACATACCAACCAAAAGTGATCGTGACAGAATGCAGAACTAAATTTTGGGAGAGGATGTCACCATACTTTGGGAAGTTAATAATAATGGCACCAAACTTTAAATTTCTGATATCTGAGGTCTTTAAGGATTGAAGCTACTGCTAGTCTCTGGGAGAGTGAAGGACCTGTTTGACTTCAGAGAAGATTTTGTTGATAAAATATTCTCACAGATTGAACCCTTCTCTTTGCAGAAAAACATGAATCTGGAGTCGTTTCTTTTGTCACATGAGATGGTGGTTTTAGCTGTTCTATACGCAGTTTGATTAAATGGCGTCTGACAGCCGTCATCTGAAAATATAAAAGAGATGTGAAATCTTTCCATCATGTCTAGTACTATGTGCTTTATGGCAAAATTATTTCCATTTTTGTAACTTGGTTAGTCAGTAGATGATGACTTGAACAATAGGAGTACTGTATGTCTAATTTGCATGTCTGATACCTTAGTTATCTGAGAGTGTAGTTACTCTTTAACACAGTTACAAAATGCTTTAACAAAGGACATGAGAGACAGTGATAAAAAGAGGCAGCATTTCTTACCAACTTTCAAGTCCACTTCATCACAGTCAGATTTTTTTTCAAATATAAATGTACACTTGTACTTCCCAAAGTCCCCATGTTGAAGTTGTTTGATGACCACTCTGAGCTTTCTATTTGCTGCATCATAGTAAACAGAAAATCTGCCCTTGGTCTGCCACTCATTCTTTTGAGTACTTCCTATGATTGTTCGGCTGCCCTTAACTACATCAACTCTTTGATATTGTTGACTTGTTTTGCGCTGGCAGATGAATTCCACCCATCCGTCTGTGCATCCCTTCACATCAGATGAGGCCTCCCAGCCTGTAGATCAGAGAGAAAAGATCACATCATGTCAGATTCTGAGACAATCTCAGAGCTCCAGTCTGAATATGATCTCTATCAACAAAACTTACACTGTCTGTCTGGAACATGATCGGAAACACACTCTCAGGATTAATCAGTAGATCACAGATTAGTCCTATTAAACTGGTTGATTGTATATTTTTAATTTTTTTCTGGAAAAGCCTTTGCTCCTAAAATCTCAGTAATTTATATATTTAGTAAGTATTTCTTACTCAACAGAGGTGTCTTTGCTGAACTGTTGTGACTACATGTAAATAACGTGTACAGTAACATGCAGAATTGTATAAAATAGTGGCATATTATTAATCATCCCTGGCACCCTTGTATTACATCAAAGCATTGTCATTCTCATTTTAAGATATTGTCTGAAACCTTATATACACCGTCGACCGGTTACGTGATGAAGATAAGCCAACCGGTCACATGACCGGTTGTTTTGCTGAAAACATGTTACTGTGAGCTGGGTTGCAGTCACCCTGAGGTGCTCCCCGGCTTTAAATCCCCGTGTTTTAGGACCCACCCAATCCACCCCAACCTCCTGCGTACGCGGATCTTTTGCGGTCTTATACAGCGGCAGTCAATGTGGTGCATACAGTAGTAGTAGTAGTAGTAGTAGTAGTAGTAGTAGTTATTTTTGACCAATTCTGGCATATTTACATGGTGTGTTTTATACAACAATGTTCATAAATATGCATGGTCCCTATCAAATAAACCAAAAAAATTAAATAAAATAAATAAATATGTGCAATACATACAAATTACAGTGTTTTGCTTTTGTAGCTATATGTACGAATGGTTCACCGATTTTAAGTATTTCTTTCCTTATTTTTATTAATTGTGAAAAAAACTTTTTTTACTGCAAGTTCACCAAAGGAGTTTTTAATCTAAAATAATCATTCTTAACTGCTGTGTTATGTATAAATGAGTTATAGTGAAAGTGAAACAGATAAAAATATAGTTTTACTCTGTATTTATGTTGCAATTACTGGAGTTATGGAGCAGTACAGTACAGTGGTACAGTAGCAGTACAGTATGTTACTGTAGGATTTCTACTCATATTCATTTAGTAAAGCACATTAACACAAAACAATTAGCTCAAACTGAACTGAACCGTTTGTCATTTGAATGATTGTATCTATCAGTGAGGAGGTATTAGTTGTACCTGTTATCATCAGTGAGAGGATGAGTAGAAGAAAGCTCTTCATTATGTTGCTGTTAGAAGCTGAAATCCTCCGTCAGATTATTAAACTCCAGCTGGTTATTTCAGTTCTGTCTGATCACTGCATCTCTACAGTTGGTCGGTCTCAAGAGTTGGGTTTCCTGAATTTCTGTCACAATATACTTAAAAACGTCCCGTCCCCACCTTTCTGTTTATTCTTCCCCTTTTTCTTCTTCCCGATTATATAACTTCTTCTTTTTATACCTTGGTATTTGCAATAAACAGGAAATATCCTAAGTCATGAGAAGAAAAACAGACTTTGGATTAATAGGAAGTCCTTGACATTAACAATATGTCAAAAATAAAATAGTAGTATAATAGAGAGCCTCATCATTGTTCATTATTTGGCTTTGATTAAATAAGTTAATGATATCGACATCAGCTCCTAAATGTAAGTACATGTGACTGGGATAAAGTTAAATTACAAATAGAAGCAATAGATTTTATTAAGCCATAAATGGGGAGCTGGGGATTTCAGCAGTGTTAATGTCAGAAGATAGCCTTTTTGAACCACTAATTGTCATAAACAATGCCAGTGGTTATGACTATGAAAATGAGTTAGTTATGGTGACACAAGTTTCACAGCATTACATCATCAATCTTGATGATTATCATTTACCTTTCTCAATCTCCTGTTGATGTACAGCGCAGTAGTGGAACATGTTTGACATTTTCACATTTTGGTCTTTTGTTCTTTAAAGTTTTCATGTTTCTTAAAAAGGTGGTTGCTAAGAAGTAGCTAAATGAGACAACAGAGGTTGTCGGGGACATTAGGCTTCTCCCTCAGTTTTGTAGTTGAAGTCCCGTCCCGATTGTTAGCTTTGTAATCCTGTCGAATGTATTTATGCTTCTAAAATCATAAAGGTGGTATTAATTTGTGAAGATCATCTTACTGAACAAGACATGTAAGTATCATATAATTTATAACAATTGAACATCCAATGGAAACATCTCATTGGCTTTTTGTTGAGGGAAACAAGATAACTTCCAGGTTGGCCTGCAAAAATATGTCATCCCTGAAGCACTCTATTAGCCTGGTCCTACCAGACTCTGCTACATTTCATTTGTACAGAGAGTCTGGCCACTCTCCATTGACAAGTGTTAACTTCCTTGAAGGTAGGTACTCTGTTGAAGTTTAAAACTATTGGATCTGCCCAGAGCCACTCTGGATCTGCCATAACCAATCGCTAACGTTTGGTCGTGACGTCGGCTTAGCATCGCTAGCGTTCGCCTTAGCCAACTCCTTCACCACTAACGGAGCGAGCTGCAAAATAAAACTTTTCCCGAACCCCGTGGCCACCAACAAAACTCAGTAAAGCTTGTTCTTGATAGGGCTTTAACTTATGGATATTCGGCAGCGTTGCCACAACGGACCGAATGGCTTCGCTCGCATCTTTCTCCGCCGCCATTACTGAACTACAACTCAAACTAGCGCACGACCTCAACGTCATCGTTCTCAGCCACTGCCTCTGTTCGCTGATTGGACAGGTAAAGATTGGCTGGAGAAAACCCAAGAATATACCGCAAACCCAGACGACGTACTGAAGGAAAATGGAAATTGAGCGGACGTATGTAGGAGGGCGGAGCCAGGCTAGCACTCTATAGGCCTAACATGCAAAAAATCCAGCACAAGCCTGAAAAACATCTTACACAACCGGTAATTAGCACATTGGAATACTGGAACAATCCAATATAAGGACAGCATGCCTTTATATATGTCATATAAAGTTGAAACTGTTCTCTCAAGAAAAAATACAGAATCAGCCTTTTCAACAAGTACCCCCAAAACAACAGTTTACCTTTACGTGTCAAAGCCCTCTAATGGCTTTAGTTGTGACTCTCGTCTGCTCCCTAACTTTAATCAAGTGTTTATTATTGTATCAATGACAATGATCTGTCCATAACCTTAACCAAGTCATAGTGTACATATACCTAACCAAAGCCTAACCAGAGCCTTGTCAGACCAAGAAACTTTTCAACAGTGAAACTAGCGCTGCACAGTTATGGAAAAAATGGACATATGGTATATATATATTTTTCCTGCCATATGAAAAAATACTGGAGTTTTTACGAGTTGACTTGAATAGCTCTTTTGTAAATAATAAATAATTCTCAAATTACTGGTGTGATTTTGTAGGGTAGTGCATCTGCGTAGAAAAAAAATTAACAAAAATGACTTTTGATCTTATGTGAACTGTTCTTTCTTGAACTTCAATGTTTTACAAACAAAAGCAAGTAAGCGCTAGGACTTCTCTTCTGATGTGATTTTGGATGGGGAAGTTAGATAGTTAAATACACTGGTTGACTTACAAGACCCCATTGTATTCATATATCATACTACTATCAATCCAGGCTGAAGCCAATGCTATTATTAATCATGCATGTTGCTTCCCCTAAAATAAGGGGGCTTCCTGATTTTGCTCCCTTCCTGTTCCTCGCTTATTTTCATGTTGTGGAACGACTAGCGGGGCCTGCTTTGGTTGTTTAATACATTGATCAACATTGATTGTGATTGGTGGTTTGCTGTGCATGCAGAACCTGCGTGTCACGCCCTAGCAACAAACTCCCTTATATCAGACACAGAATTCTCTTGTAGATTAGTGTTACGTTACCAGCTCCGCAGCTTCGAACCATAGTTTAGACAGACCCCTTGTTTCTTAAGGCTAACTTTAGCTTAGCCTGGCTCGCAGCTGGTAACTAGCCTTTAATCTGGCAGTGAAGAACAGTCGGGAGATGTCATGATAACGTTACCTTAATCAGGTACTTTATTTAGTCTTTGCAGCAAACACAAAACAATGACTACTGTAGCTTCACTTCCCATGAAAACGCATGCGTTTCACCGTGTCTGTTTGCTCACATTGGCTGCCTGTCTGTAAGGGGAATTGGGTCGGTCGGTAACATTAGTCATGGAAAAAGTTGTAGCATTTACATCGCACGCCCTGCGATGTGACTATTGCACATGCGCACATCGCAGTGTCAGTGCCGAAAGGATATACGGTGCAGCCCTTGGTGAAACTGTTCTGGAGGGCACAGAGAACTGAGGTTGTCCTGCCGATGCAAGACGCAGATCGGAAAAGGCTTTAATGTGTCAGTTACACCCAAACTGTATGGTGGTTATATTGGGAGGGCTTGTTGGACAAGTTTTAATCTATTAACATTTTGATGAAATTAAGCTTAGCGTCAGTTCAAGCAGGACACGGAAGTCATACGCCCGCTGGTTGAATTATCATTCCTATCAGACACACACCAATCGCAGCCATTCTCACATCTAGGCGGTCCTTTTGAATGGGACTCCCTCCTCACTGATCCCTGCTACACTGACGCTGCTACACTCACTGCTGCCGCTGGCAACGCTTTGCCTCCACCACCCCAGTCTCCACCTTCATAGTTCAGAGTCCTAACATGACTCAAAGGTTAAAATGGTTTTCAATATCTTTCTTTTGGCTCGCTCTTTTTTTTTCTTTTTTTTTACCCAGGGGGGTTTGTGCATGGTGCCCCCTGTTTCAGCTTAGCGTGCTGCTTGGCTGATCCAGGAAGCATTATCAAGAGCGGAGCCCTCAGCACCAAGCATAACTCTATTTCCATTTGTTGCAATAAATGGTTAAATCTATGACGAGAGGGTTTGTGACGTTCTTAATTTGTTTGTTAAATAAAGATTTTTTTATTTTTTTTATTGAATCGATTATTTGTTTGAACTATAACATAACATATTACATACATATAACAGGCTGCACAGCGGCTAATCATGATGAGGGTCAGCTGGTCATCTGACTCCAGCACACCTGTCTCCACTCCTGCAATTAGAAACACACTCACACAGACAGACACACACACACACACACACACACACACACACACACACACACACACACACACACACACAGCACACACACACACACACACACACACACACAGACACACACACACACACACACACACACACACACACACACACACACACACACAGACACACACACACACACACACACACACACAGACACACAGACACACACACACACACACACACACACACACACACACACACACACACACACACACACACACACACACACACACACACACACACACACACACACACACACACACACACACACACACACACACACACACACACACACACACACACACACACACACACACACACACACAGACACACACTCACAAAGACACACACTCACACAGACAAACACACTCACAAAGACACACACTCACACAGACACACACTCACACACACACACACACACACACACACACACTCACACAGACACAGACACACACACACACACACACACACACACACACACACACACACAGACAGCACACTACAAAGACACACTCCACACAGACACACGACACACACACAGACACACACTCACACAGACACACACTCACAAAGACACACACTCACACAGACACACACTCACACACACACAGACACACACACACACACACACACACACACACACACACACACACACACACACACACACACACACACACACACACACACACACAGACACACTCACACAGACACACACACACACACACACACACACACACACACACACACACACACACACACACACACACACACACACACACACACACACTCACACAGACACACAGACAAACACACTCACACAGACACACAGACAAACACACTCACACAGACACACACACACACACACACAAGTTGGAGGGCATGACATCAAGTCTCTAAGAAGCCAAACAGCAAATGCTGTTTGTTTATTTGCGTCGTCCTGAAACAATGTTATACAATATCTTGTGTTTTGTACGTGTCTACATTTTGTGTTCTTTGTTTGTACCATTTTTGCTTGTCTATTTTTTCTTTCTTGTGTTATAATTATTGTTTTGTGCCATATAAATACATACGATTTGTAAATTCAATTATAAGATGAAAAAGACCACTTAAAAGTAAATCTTGTTTATTACCACTATTTAAGCATTTTATGTAAATTAAATACAATATTGAAAAGAAAACAAAATTGTCAACATGTCCAAATGCATTATGTTGGTAAAAAAAAGGAAGGTTTTCAAAAAGAAGAAACAAATAGATGTTGCATAACATATTAAATACAATAATTGAAACTATATATACATGAAATCAGTCTGAGGCATATTTGTGTGAGGACTGAGGAGATGTTTTTGCATCAAGGCTGAAAAGGACATTCAAAACCAGCAGCAGTAAAAGTGCAAATCTGTGATGTAACCACTGTGGTTACCTTAAACTGAAATTTGATTCACAATGTTCTCGTAGCATTCAGTAATATTACTCATCAATGTGGTACAATTAAACAGGTAAAAGTTGAAGCGTGTTAGCGTTTAACAGTGGAGGTTGGACTCGACAACTAAGATCCATGTTTTGCCAAATAATCATGACTCTTTAATTCAGGTGTTGATTGAGTTCTGTGGTCCTTATTGAGGTGGTAGTTGGACATGTTGTATTGAACTGCAGTGCTGGTTGCAGAACTGGTAACTTGGTGTATATCAGTGCAGAAGCCCTGTGACTAAACCTTAAAATGAAGTGAAGAGTGTCAGGACTGGTCTCAGTGCTGCTGTGGGTTGTTGACAGTAGAATAGAAAGGATCTTCAGAAAGTCTGGATGGATGATTGACAGCAGAATGGGTGGGACTATGGCCGCTGTCCCACACAGTAAGATATGTGTCACCACTAGCTTCTCCAGAGCTGTTGGGAAAGTTGACCGTGGAGTAATGCTGCGAGGCAGAGGGGTTTGTGGGAGCGTTGGCTGTGACATAAATAGTGCTGAGTGCAGTTCCTGAGCCTGGCTTCTGGAGGCGCTCCTGTATCTCCTCATAGGCACCATCCTTCCAGAGAACAAAGACAAACACAGGAGGAATCGTTCATATGTGATCCTAACATTAAACACTAACCAGAGTGGAAAGAGGTTCTAGCATTCTAATGTTAGCATTTAGCTAGTATGGCGAAGTGGACTTATGTACACTAACCTCATTGTTCTGTTCTCCATTTCTTGTGTCTTTTAAACGCTGAAATCCTGCAAAAAGAAAGAAAAAAATGAACAAGCAGAATCACACGCTAATCTCTATCATCACAGCGGGACCTACTGTACAACGGACCAGGAAAGATCTGACACAGTTACACCTGTTGATGTTTGAGTCTGTTGAACTGCATAGAAATAAGTAAAATATTGTAGGTAGGGCTGGGTTAAAATAATCGATTCTTCTCCTCCTCTTTGTTTGAGTGATCGGAAATCGATTAAGAAAATCCCTTCTGGGAGGTCAATTCTTAATGCTAACATTAACCTTGTGCATTATAAGAAAAGTTTGCACAATTTACAACATAGGTTTTCTGAGAACCTCTTTTTTTTTAATCCAAGCAATATTGGTATTGTAACTGAAATTTCCCTAACCTAATTGATATCAAGTCAAATCGGAAATGTAATTGAATCGTGACATTGTGAATCAGAATCAAATCAGTTTGGTAAATCATTGGTGATAGCCAGCCTTAACTAAAAGCTATACAAATTTCAAATTTACAACCATGAAAAAGGTAGTCTGGACCTTTTTTATTATTTTTATTTATTTATTGATTAATGGCTTTGTTGAATCACCGCTTGCCAGCCCACCCAAAAAAGTGTGTATCCATGTATGTGTGTGTTCCAAGAGTCTCTTACGTTTCCAGACGAAAACCAAAATAAGTAGCAGCACCAGCACAGCCACAGAGACGACCACAGATATGGTTCCAGGTAACGAGGAGGCCCCTGCAGGAGACACAACCACACAACTAAAAGACAAGCAGCTTTATTTAAACACACACAACTCATCCAGAAGGGTTTATCTGCTGCAGGAGGTTTCAGTAAACAAAAGTGCTTCCTCACCATGACTTGATGTAGTTGGAGGCACTGAAAATAGATATAATAGATTAGAGATAGAAAGAAGTATAGAAAATAAGAAATGTAAGTCGTCAAAACTTGGCAAAAAACAAATTATGCTATCATGAGCATGGGACTTTAACTGACTTGTCATGTAACTATTACGTTTGGACAGATCCATTTTTTTTTTAAAGAAGATGATATAAGTTGGATAAAAGTTGATGCCTGAAACTGTACAGGTCAACACTGCTAAATGATTATCTTCCTAAAAACACAGTTATTTGTTAACATAACTTGCCAAGATGAACTATAAGATTATCAGTGTTCCGTGGTTATTGTTGCTTTTATTTTGATAGTAGAGGAGTTCAGTGTTGTTGGAAGCACTGCAACTAGATATAATATGAGATAAACAAAATACTGTACATTTGTTACTGTGGGATGATGTAACACAATGGTGATTGGGCAAATGGTCCACTGATTGACATTATTAGGCGTGTCTGTGGCGACATTTCAGACATCACAATCGTTGCACAGTTAGTGACGCATTTGTCTATCAGCAAGCAGTGATTGGTCCACCAGAGAGGGTAGGCGGAGTTAACGCAACAGACGCACTCTTCAACTTACTTGTGTGTGAAGCGGGGTAGTTTTTTTTCTGTCTCTTAATTACCGCTTATCACCAAGGTCACCAAAGAGAACAAAACAGAGATCTTTGGGATTGTAACTTAAACCTGTCCCAGGTGAACTTCACCATCCATCAATAAGCAAACTACAACCTGAACAGGGGTCAGATTACATCCAAACCATACAATAATGTCACAACTCACCGACAGTCATCATGAGCCTGTGGAAGAATGGGTTGCTCTGTTTTGGGTCATTTCTTTCTGCTCCACACCAGTATGTCCCAGTGTCTTCTGTTGTTACGTTTCTCACTGTTATGGTGATATTTCTCTTCACTTTGTCATCCATCATGGAAAATTGTGCAGTGCTTACTATCTGTTTACATATAGATGGATCTTCTCCTTTACACAGTAATTTTTTTTATCGTAGTACCCTCTGGATATTTACACCAGTATGTGAGATTCTGTCCAACAGTTGGAGACTTAGTGGAGTTAATAATAGTATTTGTAGGCAGACCGACAGACAGCGTTGTTCAGTTGTATTTAACATCATATTTCAGAGACACCTTCATTATATATGTGTGAGTAAATAAAACCTAAAAGTGTCAGATGTTTGTTTCTCACCTTCAACCTTCAGTTGTATTTTTCTGAGTGCAGCTCGGTAACCTTTATTTGTTTCCACTCCACACCAGTAGACACCAGCATGCTCTGAGGACACATTACTGATGGACACGTTGAAGCTACTGCTGGTCTCTGGGAGAGTGAAGGACCCGTTTGACTTCAGAGAAGATTTTGTTGATAAAATATCCTCACAGATTGAACCCTTCTCTTTGCAGAAAAACGTGAATCTGGAGTCGTTTCTTTTGTCACATGAGATGGTGGTTTTAGCTGTTCTGTACGCAGTTTGAATAAATGGTGTCTGACAGCCGTCATCTGAAAATATAAAAGAGATGTGAAATCTTTCCATCATGTCTAGTACTATGTGCTTTATGGCAAAATTATTTCCATTTTTGTAACTTGGTTAGTCAGTAGATGATGACTTGAACAATAGGAGTACTGTATGTCTAATTTGCATGTCTGATACCTTAGTTATCTGAGAGTGTAGTTACTCTTTAACACAGTTACAAAATGCTTTAACAAAGGACATGAGAGACAGTGATAAAAAGAGGCAGCATTTCTTACCAACTTCCAAGTCCACTTTATCACAGTTAGATTTTTGTTTAAATATAAATGTACACTTGTACTTCCCAAAGTCCCCATGTTGAAGTTGTTTGATGACCACTCTGAGCTTTCTATTTGCTGCATCATAGTGAACAGAAAATCTGTCCTCGGTCTGCCACTCATTCTTTTGAGTACTTCCTATGATTGTTCGGCTGCCCTTAACTACATCAACTCTTTGATATTGTTGACTTGTTTTGTGCTGGCAGATGAATTCCACCCATCCGTCTGTGCATCCCTTCACATCAGATGAGGCCTCCCAGCCTGTAGATCAGAGAGAAAAGATCACATCATGTCAGATTCTGAGACAATCTCAGAGCTCCAGTCTGAATATGATCTCTATCAACAAAAATTACACTGTCTGTCTGGAACATGATCGGAAACACACTCTCAGGATTAATCAGTAGATCACAGATTAGTCATATTAATCTCTTTTATTGTATATTTTCATAAAAAGCCTCTGCTTTTTTATGGACACTGTTATTACATTTTATTTTTGTTGCAATTACTGGAGTTATGGAGCAGTACAGTACAGTGGTACAGTAGCAGTACAGTATGTTGCTGTAGGATTTCTACTCATATTTATTTAGTAAACATATTGAAAACTGTTTTTCATTTGAATGATTGTATCTATCAGTGAGGAGGTATTAGTTGTACCTGTTATCATCAGTGAGAGGATGAGTAGAAGAAAGCTCTTCATTATGTTGCTGTTAGAAGCTGAGATCCTCCGTCAGATTATTAAACTCCAGCTGGTTATTTCAGTTCTGTCTGATCGCTGCATCTCTACAGTTGGTCGGTCTCAAGAGTTGGGTTTCCTGAATTTCTGTCATAATATGTTACTTAAAAACATCCTTTCTGTCTATCCTTCCCCTTTTTGTTCTTCACAATTATAACGCCTTTTTTTAACCATTTTGTTCACAGTAAACAGAAATACTCATGAGAAAGAAAATCCACTTTGTATTAGAAAGTCCCTGACATAAACGCCACAATATGCCACAAATAGTAGAATAGTGGTATAACAGAATGCCTCATCATTGTTCATTATTTGGCTTTGATTTATAAGTAAATCATATCAACATCACTTCCTAAATGTGAAAACAACCGACTTGGAAAAAGTACAATGACAAATAGAAGCAAGAGATTTTATTCATCCATAAAGGGGAAGTTGGGTGGTTTCAGCAGTGTTAATGTCAGAAGATATCAGCCTTTTTAAACCATTAATAACCAATAAATGACTATGAACATAATAGTAGTAATGACGATACATCCCCCACTGTCTACGAGTATTTTTACAGCATTGCATTATCAATCTCGCAAGCTATATGAAGCCAACATGATGTGACACAATGAATTTCCTGCTAGCAACACAAAACCACAAGAACCTGATGCTGATGGGGTGGTGTCAGTAATACTGTCACATTGTGGTCCATTATTTTACCTTTCTCAATCCTCTGTTGATGTACTATGTGTTGTCAAGGTTTTTTCCAACAACGCAGTGGTGTAACATGTTTGGCATTTTCACATTTGGCGGTTAACACAATCTTAAGAGATGTTCACATTTTGTTCTGCGACATAAAATACTTTGGTAAATACTCCAGTTGTGAATTTTGAAGCTTTTATGAGTCTTAAAAAAGGCGGTGGTGTAATGGCAAAAATTACACTTGAGCACTGTTCCTTTTATTTCTTATGTTTTTATTAACACATAGCCTTCTCTCAGCACTATTGAAAGAACAGTTTGTCTCCCCTTATCATGTTGATTCGATCCTGCTTAAACTGCTGAGACAGAAAGTCTGGGAGACGAAACATAGGCCCTTTGTTTAAACTGATAAACTACAAGGACACTATAAACCATCTTCCTTCCCAGATCCGTTCCTCCCTAGTCAGTTACGATGTCTGGGGAATGTGACCCCAGATGTGAAAGTGGGGGACAGGGGATTAGAGGAAGGGGTTTTATGACACCTTTCGGGAGATTTAGAAAGGTATCTGAAGATCTTTATCTTTATGTGCATGTTAACCTATAACCTGTTAACCTTATCTGGACACTGTCTGTGAGAAAATGTAAACCGTTGTTGTAGGTAGATCATGTTTGAATTGTCACTCCCCTTTTCCCAATGTGCATTTAAGCTCAGTGTTTCCTTGACTCATTTGAAGAATTGGTACTCACTGAGCTGCTTGTGCTTTTGTGACTCTGTTATTCTTCCTATATTTGCAAATATATCTTAATAAATACGAAACCCTAACTTGATTCAGTTCTCCGACTGTCTTATTTGTTACATTCACTAAACTTTGAAACCTCTACCCCTGCTGGACCAGAAACGTCTATTACAACTTGGTGTCAGAAGTGGGATCAATCTGTGGAGAGGCAGACAAGAGCGGCTCCGTAGGTGACTGAGGACCTGCAATCTGGGATCAAACAATTTCCGCCTCTACCTCGCCCAAAAAGGCATTCAGAGAGAGAGGATCAGACACTGCGGAGGGCTCTACTGACTCCACACTGATCTTCAAGAAAAACGGAAGCAATTTCACACAGCAGGGTAAGATCAAACTCTGATTTAAATTGAATTAAGAGTAATTTGAATTGGCTGTAGTCGGAAACAAATACTGACTTTGGAAACTATAGTAAGATAACCAGTGTTAGGTTGTTTTGTATAAATATTGAGTGATCCTTTAAGGTTGGGAATTTACAATTGTGATCGTTTGAGCAATATTTTTACACCAAAGATCTAATCCACACGGGGGTGATTTTTTTATAGATTTTAGGAACAAATCTAATTAGATTTTGAAGTAAATCTAATAAACAGTTTTTCAGAAACTGTTCGGTTGTTGTGCACGGGTTTTTTCCGAAATAAGATAGAAACCTGGCCTTATAGTGACGTCTATAAGTAAGTTAAAGAAGTACTTCTTCCCAAATAGGATGGGTAACGGATCAAGCAAATCCGGGTCACACACTCCTACGGGACCCAAGGTGGATGTAATGGTGCGGAAATACGGCTCAAACTGTTTGGATTGTCTGCCATACTGGACAAAAACGTGCGGGTTCCCAGAAAATGGGTCATTCAGTATAAGCAAACTCCGAATGTTAAAAGACAGTTTAGAGGAACAAGAGAAAAAACTAAAGAAGCAAACCAAAATAAAAAAAAAACAAAGTGGATGAAAGAAGCAGATAGTAGGGAAAAGAAACAAGGGCAGAAACAGCTGACATTGTTAAAAACCAATGACACTGATAAAGAACAGGCGAGCAAGCCTCTTATTGACTTTTCTTCTCCTCTCTATCCGAGCATAAGGGATGTTGATCTCATCCTGGATGTGCTGCCGCCACCCCCGTACCCCCCACCACACCGAGGAGCTGCAGCCCTACCAACCGCCCCACCACCACTACCACCAGCTCCAACACAAGGGGTGCCCTTCCCGACGCAAACCAGATCCAACAGGCAAGCCATAGCAATGCTGAACAGGCACCTGGTTCAGCCACCCAATCACAAGCCGCAGCCCCTCCAGTACCAGACAAGAAGGAGGAAGAGAGAGCGGATCTCTACCCAATGCTCCAGGTCCCGACAGCGACAGGAGAAATAGGTCTCATATACCGACCTTGGACAGAGACTGACCTCGGAAATGCTATCAGCCACCTGCCGGCATGCAAAGACTCTGGCAAACGCTTTGGCACATGCCTGCTTAGGTTTGTGGAGACTTTCCTGCCCACTATGAATGAAATACGACGACTCATGCTCCGAAATCTGGGCCCAATGGACTATGCTAAAATCAAACAAAGGGGAGTGGTGGAGGTGCAGAAGGGGTGAGATCCGCATCCACAGCGCTCGAGGGAGGTAATGCAGACGCACACACACATTCACATGCTCGCAATGAAGAAACGCTTCCTCGCACGCCACACTCACTTTCTCCACACGACAGACAGGTTGTATTAGATACAATACAACATCTTGAATGAAAACAAGTTAAGGAAAACACTGGAAACTCCTCAACTTATTCTATGTATTCATCCGATGCATACAGAAAATTGCCCACTACAGTGTTGAATGTGCAGGGGAGAACGATTGAGTTTTTAGTAGACAGCGGGGCAACTAATTCGGTTTCGAAAAAAACATTGTTCCCAGGTCAAAAACTTTCAGGCAGACAGGTTTTTTCTAAGAGTGCTAGTGGTACAGTGATGTCAGAGAGATTTACCACCCCTATGATGTGTGTACACACTGAACCTAATGATCCTGAACCAGACAGAAAGGCAAAATGCTCATTTCTGCTTTCTCCAGTGTGTCCTGTAAATCTTTTAGGCAGAGACCTCATGTGTGAGTTTGGAATAGGTGTAGTTCCAACCTCAACCGGTCTCAAAGTAATACGTTTTGATAAGAACAACACTTGGTCTGACATTTTCATGTTAGAGCCTACACACACCTCTTTGTACATTTTTCAATGGTTTCTCTCAGGTTGTAAATCTCTTGACAGAAGCACGGGGTTTCGTGTTCCCCACAGCTGAAGTAATGAATCCACTAGATTTACATTGTACTTCTTTTGTTTCACCAGACTATGATGAAGAATACACAGAACAGTTTTTTGAGGAACTAAATGATGAGCTTGAGTGTTCTTTTGTGTACTGGCATGACAGCAAATGTGCAGTATCAGTAACCTTGACGGATAAACAAGAAAAGTGTTTCCGAGTTCCTCACTCACATGCTCATATTTCTTTGTGTAAATCTCCAACAGATCAGTGGAGAGACTTGGGACGTTTTGTACTGGACTGTGACAAACTGACTGACTGGACTGAAACCACAGATGATGAAGTCTCCTTTTCTCCCTCGACAGGGTGTTATAGGAAACTCTTATCATTTCAGGTGTCTTGCACACCCAGCATTTACCAGTTGAGTAATCCTGTGTCTGCAACACACACTTACCTGCAGAGCACAGCAGACATTTTGCCCACTGACATTTCTCCTCTGCTTTCTCAGGTACCAAGTCACCTCTGGGCAGCACACAAGTATGATGTGGGTTTGATAAACAACTGTCAGCCTGTGGTCATCACCCCGCGCTCGGACTACAGGCCCCAAAGACATCAGTACCCACTGAAACAGGAAGCAATCGACGGAATCAGACCTGTTTTTAACTCTTTGCTGGCCGCTGGAGTAATTATTCCGTGTCCAGACTCTCCTGTGCGCACGCCCATTTTCCCTGTAAAGAAAATCAGGGACAAAGGCCGACCCGTCGAGTGGCGATTTGTCCAGGACCTCAATGCAGTAAATGCAGCGGTTCACGCACGGACACCAAATGTCCCCAATGCGTACACGATTCTACAAGGGATTCCTGGGGATGCTAAGTATTTCTCTGTTGTTGATTTGTCTAACGCTTTTTTCAGTGTTCCAGTGGACAAAGACAGTCAGTTCTGGTTTGCTTTTCTATTCGATGGTAAGCCCTACACCTTCACACACCTTTGTCAGGGGTACACTGAATCTCCCACAATCTACAATGATGCTCTAAGAGAGAGCCTAGAGAGTTTGACCCTTTCACCAGGATCGGGTCTTCTGCAGTATGTAGATGACTGCCTGGTAGGGAGCCCTACCAAAGAACAGTGCAAACGCGACACTATTGCATTGCTAAAACATCTTGCAGCCGAAGGCCACAAAGCGAGCCTGTCGAAATTACAATTTGTGAAAGAAGATGTTCATTTTTTGGGCCATGACATCTCTGCGTCAGGGAAAACATTGTCTCCATCTCGCATCGAGGCTGATCAGGCCTTTGTAAACCTTAAAATGGCTTTTCAGAGTCCTCCAACCTTAGGTTTGCCTAACCCGAACCTTCCTTTCACTCAGACAGTGGATGAGCGTTTAGGTTGCATGACATCTGTCCTTCTGCAGCTGCATGGGGACAGACTCCGACCGGTAGCCTATTTTTCCGCCAAGTTGGACCCAGTTGCAGCGGGTCTTCCGATTTGTCTCAGAGCTGTAGCAGCTGCTGAACGAGCTCTGGCCGCAGCTAGGGACATTGAGGGCTACGCCCCTCTCACACTGTTAGTACCACATGCGGTCTCTCTGATCCTGCTTGAGCAAAAATCTTCCCATTTGTCTGCAGCACATTATCTGAGATATTACACCTGTCTTCTCGATATGCCAAATGTAACTGTTAAACGTTGTACTACACTTAACCCTGCCTCTCTCATGCCTACACCAGGGGAAGGAGAGCCACATGATTGTTTGGCTGAACTTCAGCACACGTGTACTCCTCGTCCTGACCTTTCTGATATTCCATTACAGAACCCAGATGCGATTCTGTATGTGGACGGGTCAGCCTCTCGCTGCCTGGAAACAGGCCAGGGACAGGTTGGTTTTGCTGTAGTTTCTGATGCAGCCACTCTAATTGCTGAATCTCTCCCAAAACATCTCTCTGCACAGGCTGCTGAGCTCATTGCACTCACTGAAGCATGTAAGTTGACTGAAGGATCATCCGTTACCATCTACACGGATTCCAGGTATGCTTTTGGGGTAGTGCACGATTTTGGTGCGCTGTGGAAACACCGAAATTTCCTGAAATCTGACGGTAAGCCTATTTTGCATCATCACCTGATCAATGACCTTTTGACTGCTATCCTACTTCCATCACAAGTAGCTATATGCAAGTGTTCTGCACACACTGGGGCAGCAGACCCTGTCTCTAGGGGCAATGTTCGGGCTGATGCAGCAGCTAAAGCAGCTGCACGCCTGCCCCTATCTCATGTTGACACTTTGGTCTCAGATACACAAGACCTTGAACATTTTTCACTCCCAGAGTCTGTAGCTGCTATGCAAACAGACGCTACACCACAGGAAAGACAGCAGTGGAAAGCTGCAGGGGGCACCTTTAACTCTGGCGTCTGGCTAGGCCCAGACTCTAAGCCCTGCCTTCCACAGCACTTCTTCTCCCATTTTGCTAAGTTGACACATGGGTTGGACCATGTATCAAAAGGGAGTATGTTGTCACTGTTAACACAAACATGGTACACAAGAGGTTTCACAACATTTGCAGAATTTTTTTGTAAAGCTTGTATCATATGTGCACAAAACAACATAGGCAGGCCAGTGAAGGTAACACAACAGGTTGGACACACACCACCAGAGAGAGCATTTGAGGATGGATTTCATAGAGCTCACACCATCTGAAGGGAAAAGGTATGCATTAACCATGGTGGACATGTTTTCCAAATGGGTTGAAGTGTTTCCTGCCTCAAAACAAACGGCTTCAGTGGTAGCAAAAGCTCTAATGACAGAAATCATTCCCAGATGGGGTTTACCGAACCGCTTGTCAAGCGACAATGGCGCTCATTTTGTAAACTCTGCCATAACACAGATAAGTTTGTACATTGGCATTGACCTCAGACGCCACTGCTCCTACAGACCACAGAGTGGAGGAGCGATCGAGCGGTACGATAAAAACTAAGCTAGCTAAATGCTGTGCAGAGACAAATCTCCCATGGACAAAAGCACTCCCAATTGTGCTTATGTACATGAGGATGCGAAAAAGGGCTCGTTCAAATCTTAGCCCTTTTGAGATTTTATTTGGCCGCCCACCACAGGTAGGGACAGAACCACCAAAGACTCCACTCCCGTCAACTGCTCTATGTGAGCACGAAATGTTAAGTTACTGCACGCAACTCTCTTCTGCTCTTTCTGCCATCAGAATCCAGGTTTCTGCAGCTCTGCCTCAACCAGCTGAGGGTCCCCTACACAAGCTCCAGCCCGGAGACTTTGTGGTGGTGAAGGACTTCAGGAGGAAGAACTGGCAGTCGAAACGCTGGCAAGGACCCTATCAGATCCTCTTGGTCACACACACAGCAGTAAAAGTGTCCGAACGAGCAACGTGGATCCACGCGGCCCATTGCAGGAAGGTTCCAGATCCAGGGGAGAGAACAGGTTTTCCAGAACCTGCAACAAGTGACGAGCAGATCCCTGCTGTGTCACCTGCAGGGAAGGAATAGGGCAGGCCTGACAGAACGGCGTTTCTGTGCCACCCTACATCAGCGGAAAAAAGTTTTCTTTACGGAAAACATCAAAAAGGAAAGAAGCCTGATCAACACTACTGGTATCGTACTGTTAACCCATTTTTGCAAAAAACAGCAGTGACGTTACACATCCATTCAGAGATACATCCTTCAGAGCTGACACTCACAACGGGGAGTTTCACTGACATTCCTCTGACGCTCACAACACAGCACATTCCATACATTCCATACAACAGCACTGCAGCTGCTGCTCTGACACACAAATGGAGCAGCCAGACAGGAGAAGACTGAAATGGCACCTACTCCCGACATTTGAGGATGTTATGTTCGCTGCCACCCTGTTTTTCCTTACTGTATGTATGGCTTCGGGATTTGTGTTGTTAGCAATGTATGATGAACCACTGACTGAAGTAACTATTTTTTCTAACACCTCTTTTCCTAATGCCACTGCTACACCCGCATACATTGAATACACTCACGTAGCAGAGAAAGGGGGAAAACATTGTGTGGCACGCTCACCATATTCCACGGTACAATAATTACAACAGACCCAACACTTAAGGATAGTAGCTAACACCACGTCCACCTTCTTGCTCCAACCATGTGACTATTTTCATGTGCGTGGGGGGGAAATCGCAATGGGGTTTGGTAGAAATCTATATATGCTATGTACCCTTAGTGACAGATCCTAGAATAGGGCCTACATGTTTTCCGTGGGCATATGCTATTTGGCACACAAGTAGACCTGGTTGGGGTCATACGGTTCCTAGAGACCATACAAATTTAACCCAAAGATTATCGATGCAGAGAATTAATTTCTCCTCACCGGCAATGTTATTGACACTGAGAAACGCCCAACCTACTGACCAAGGTTATTTTGTTGTGTGTGCGTGGATTAATGGGAAAGACCCCTGCGGTCCTTTCTACCTGGAGGTAGGTCCCAACCCGCCTGCATGCACTGAATTCACTAAACGCATGGTGCGCGCTCCAAATGGGACAATCATACAGACTAAGAATGGGATGGTAGCTGATAGCATTGGACAATTTCATCACAGCCTAATGAATAAATTGACACACGCTCTCTGCATTGAACGAGCTCGCCGTCCAGGTTCCCGATATCTAGGTTCAACCATTGGTTGTCAGCAGACTGTGAACGGTACGTGCGGGTCAAGGGAATTCAATGTTAGCGTGTGCTTACACACCAAACCAGGGTATCTTAATGCGTCCCTTCTAGATCCCTCCAAAACTCATTTGATGCGCTGGCCAGATGATTCTGGTGCAGGCTCATTAGTAGACTGCGTTTGGCTCTGCGGCGATTACTGGTATCAAATTCTGCCTCCCCTATGGTCCAGTAGATGTGCTTTAATATACCTGACTCCTTCTATTATGGTTATGTCCTCCCTCGTACACACCACTCACCACTACCCGCAGTACATACCCCCCTCGGGTGGTTTCATTAGAATAAAGCGAGCAATGACGGGTGGCGAGGGTAAATTTGTCTCGGGGCTATTGCCATGGTACGGGGTAGTCGCAAATGCACACAACATCGACACAATACAGCTATGAGAGCCATGCGTAACATGCTGTTGCAACATCAGATGGGCCTAGATCTTTTGCTAGCCGCCCAAGGTGGCCTCTGTCACGTGATCGGTGATCATTGTTGTGCTTACATTCCAGATATCGAAGGGAATATCACTGACACAATCCAACAACTAAACCTACTCCTAACTGACTTAAAATCACAAGATGTGCCTGATGAGATTACAGGCTGGGACTGGTGGTCATGGTTAGTGGGAGGAGGGTGGAACGCCTGGCTTGCAAGGTTCATTGTACCGATGGGTATTTTCTTTATTGCGTTCTTTGTTTGTGTTTGCTGTGTCATTCCACTAGTCAAGAAAATATTTTCTTCATTGTTCTTGTCACACATTGTTCAGTATCAGGCTTTGCAGCACACCGATCCTTCATGTTTTCACATTCCCACATATGGTGTTGACAGTTACGATTTGGACACCATCTCCAATACAATGTGATTCCTTTTATTTGTTTTTTTTATTGTTTTCTTTTTCATAGAAGTGATGCTTGCTTTTACTAGAGGGTTTTTCTTTTGTCCCCTCACAAAAACATTTAAGTGCATGTATCCTTATACAATGTAAAGGTAATTTTGTATCGTGATTAGTTTGTAATCAAAAGAGTGTGGAGTGTAATGGCAAAAATTACACTTGAGCACTGTTCCTTTTATTTCTTATGTTTTTATTAACACATAGCCTTCTCTTAGCACTATTGAAAGAACAGTTTGTCTCCCCTTATGATTGAGTCGATCCTGCTTAAACTGCTGAGACAGAAAGTCTGGGAGACGAAACATAGGCCCTTTGTTTAAACTGATAAACTACAAGGACACTATAAACCATCTTCCTTCCCAGATCCGTTCCTCCCTAGTCAGTTACGATGTCCGGGGAATGTGACCCCAGATGTGAAAGTGGGGGACAGGGGATAAGGTGAAGTGGGTTTATGACACCTTGGGAGATTTAGAAAGGTATCTGACAAGATCTTTATCTTTATGTGCATGTTAACCTATAACCTGTTAACCTTATCTGGACACTGTCTGTGAGAAAATGTAAACCATTGTTGTAGGTAGATCATGTTTGAATTGTCACTCTACTTTTCCCAATGTGCATTTAAGCTCAGTGTTTCCTTGACTCATTTGAAGAATCGGTACTCACTGAGCTGCTTGTGCTCTTGTGACTCTATTATTCTTCCTATATTTGCAAATATATCTTAATAAAATACAAAACCCTAACTTGGTTCAGTTCTCCGACTGTCTTATTTGTTACATTCACTAAACTTTGAAACCTCTACTCCTGCTGGACCAGAAACTTCCATTACAGTGGCTAAAAAGTGGCTAAATGAGACAACAAAGGTTGTTGGGGACATTAAGCGTCTCCATCAGTGTAGTGGTGGAGACGTTGAAGTCATGCCAAGGTGGTGTAGTTTGTTTATAGCCTAACGTTTGCTTTTTACTCCTGGCTATTGTATTTATGTTTCTAAAATCATTCAAGTGGTGGCATTTGTGATGATTTTCTTGTTAATCCAACTGTCCTGGACTAACTCTTATTATTATAATGAATATAGATCAGAGGTGTTGATTGAGTTCTGTGGTCCTTATTGAGGTGGTAGTTGGACATGTTGTATTGAACTGCAGTGCTGGTTGCAGAACTGGTAACTTGGTGTATATCAGTGCAGAAGCCCTGTGACTAAACCTTAAAATGAAGTGAAGAGTGTCAGGACTGGTCTCAGTGCTGCTGTGGGTTGTTGACAGTAGAATAGAAAGGATCTTCAGAAAGTCTGGATGGATGATTGACAGCAGAATGGGTGGGACTATGGCCGCTGTCCCACACAGTAAGATATGTGTCACCACTAGCTTCTCCAGAGCTGTTGGGAAAGTTGACCGTGGAGTAATGCTGCGAGGCAGAGGGGTTTGTGGGAGCGTTGGCTGTGACATAAATAGTGCTGAGTGCAGTTCCTGAGCCTGGCTTCTGGAGGCGCTCCTGTATCTCCTCATAGGCACCATCCTTCCAGAGAACAAAGACAAACACAGGAGGAATCGTTCATATGTGATCCTAACATTAAACACTAACCAGAGTGGAAAGAGGTTCTAGCATTCTAATGTTAGCATTTAGCTAGTATGGCGAAGTGGACTTATGTACACTAACCTCATTGTTCTGTTCTCCATTTCTTGTGTCTTTTAAACGCTGAAATCCTGCAAAAAGAAAGAAAAAAATGAACAAGCAGACACAGTTACACCGGTTGATGTTTGTTTAAAAAAGATTTTATGACTGACTATTGTATATAGAAATGAGTAAAATACTGAAAGCTGTACACACATTAATTTGCAGACATGAAAGAATGTAGTTTTGACCTTTTTATTACTTGTAATCATTGATTAATAAATGTATTGAATCACCGCTTGCCCACCTACTTCCAGTAAGAACAAAAGTGTGTATCCATGTACGTGTGTGTTCCAAGAAGTCTCTTACGTTTGAGCACGAGGACCAAAATAAGTAGCAGCACCAGCACAGCCACACAGACAACCACAGATATGGTTCCAGGTAACGAGGAGGCCCCTGCAGGAGACACAACCACACAACTAAAAGACAAGCAGCTTTATTTAAACACACACAACTCATCCAGAAGGGTTTATCTGCTGCAGGAGGTTTCAGTAAACCTAAAAACTCAAAAAAATTAGAGATAGAAAGAAGTATAGAAAATAAGAAATGTAAGTCGTCAGAACTTGGCAAAACCAAACAGATTGTGCTATCATGAGCATGGGACTTTAACTGACTTGTCATGTAACTATTACTTACTTAAAGATGATATAGCTTGGTGTACCTGACTCCACCTGCAGGTGGATCACTGACTTCCTGTCTGACAGGAAGCAGCATGTGAAGCTGGGTCCCTCACAGACCATCAGCACCGGATCCCCTCAGGGCTGCGTTCTTTCTCCTCTGCTCTTCTCCCTGTACACCAACAGCTGCACCTCCAGTCACCAGTCTGTCAAGCTTCTGACAGTTCGCGGACGACACCTCCCTCATCGGACTCATCTCTGATGGTGACGAGTCCGCCTACAGGTGGGAGGCTGACCACCTGGTGAAGTGGTGCAAGCAAAACAACCTAGAGCTCAATGCTCTAAAGACAGTGGAGATGGTTGTGGACTTCAGGAGGAACTCAGCCCCACCTGCCCCCATCACCCTCTGTGACTCCACAATTAACATCGTGGAGTCTTTCCGCTTCCTGGGAACTATCATCTCCCAGGATCTCAAGTGGGAGCTGAACATCAGCTCCCTTGTCAAGAAAGCACAACAGAGGATGTACTTCCTGCGGCAGCTGAAGAAATTCAACCTGCCAAAGACAATGATGGTGCACTTCTACACAGCCATCATTGAGTCCATCCTCACATCCTCCATCACCATCTGGTACGCTACTAGCACAGCCAAGGACAAGGGCAGACTGCAGCGTGTCATTCGGTCAGCTGAGAAGGTGATTGGCTGCAATCTGCCGCCGCTCCAGGACCTTTACGCCACCAGGACTCTGAAGCGTGCTGAAAAGATTGTGGCCGACCCCTCCCAGCCTGGACACAAACTCTTTGAGACACTCCCCTCTGGCAGGAGGCTGAGGTCCATCAGGACCAAAACCTCACGACACAAGGACAGCTTTTTCCCCTCTGCCACTAGCCTTATCAACAAGGCCCGGAAACCACCCTGACTCTCTCCACACAATGGTGCCCATGGCCCACTGGTGAAAGTGCTTGCATTTGCAGTATAACCAATAGGGCTGGACTTCAATATTCGACTATTCTGATATTCGTTCGTTGGGTAGGTATTCGATTTACAATTTTGTGATTTGAATATTCATTTTTTATTTCCATTTCACTGTGGTGTTTTGTCAAGATTGAGCTGCTAACTAAATGTTCGCTAGCCACTGGCTAATTTATGCATGTTGAGTTACAAGCGAGTAGTCTGATGTTTGTAGAGGTCTGTATGGGTATACGTTAGCAGCCTGGTGTCATTTTCAGGCGATTTGTTAAAGTTAAATATAGTACGGCAATGTATAATGCCAATGCATTCACACACACTGCGTCAGTTCTCAGACAGTCCGGCAAAAACGTAAGTCTTTCCATTTATTTTGAATGCCTGAGGCAAAAAGTTTAGAATGATTCAACAGGACATCACACATTTAAGTGACACTCCCACGGCGAATAGCACCCCCCTTCAAACCATAAAATAATGTCACAACTCACCGACAGTCATCATGAGCCTGTGGAAGAATGGGTTGCTCTGTTTTGGGTCATTTCTTTCTGCTCCACACCAGTATGTCCCAGTGTCTTCTGTTGTTACGTTTCTCACTGTTATGGTGATATTTCTCTTCACTTTGTCATCCGTCATGGAAAACTTTCCAGCGTTCCTCTTTGCAGTGCTTACTATCTGTTTACATATAGATGGATCTTCTCCTTTACAGATGAATTTTTTTATCGTAGTACCTTCTGGATATTTACACCAGTATGTGAGAGTCTGTCCAACAGTTGGAGACTTACTAAAGTTAGTAATAGTATCTGTAGACAGACAGACAGACAGCGTTGTTCAGTTACTGTATTTAACATCAAACCTAAAAGTGTCAGATGTTTGTTTCTCACCTTCAACCTTCAGTTGTATTTTTCTGAGTGCAGCTCGGTAACCTTCATTTGTTTCCACTCCACACCAGTAGACACCAGCATGCTCTGAGGACACATTACTGATGGACACGTTGAAGCTACTGCTGGTCTCTGGGAGAGTGAAGGACCCGTTTGACTTCAGAGAAGATTTTGTTGATAAAATATCCTCACAGATTGAACCCTTCTCTTTGCAGAAAAACATGAATCTGGAGTCGTTTCTTTTGTCACATGAGATGGTGGTTTTAGCTGTTCTGTACGCAGTTTGAATAAATGGTGTCTGACAGCCGTCATCTGAAAATAAAAAGTAAAAGTAAAATGTGGAATCTTTACATTTTGTCTGTTTGTCATGACCTGTACTATGTGCTTCATGGCAAAGAGATTTTTGGACCTGGTTAGTTATGTACAGTAGATGATGATTTGAAGAGTATGTCCAAGTGTGCATGTCTGATACCTTAGTTATCTGAGGGTGTAGTTACTCTTTAACACAGTTACAAAATGCTTTAACAAAGGACATGAGAGACAGTGATAAAAAGAGGCAACATTTCTTACTAACTTTCAATTCCACCTCTAAGTCTTCGCCAGAGTTTTTGGTTTAATCTAAATATATACCCGTAGTCCCTGCGGTCCCCATATTGAAGTTGTTTGATGACCACCCTTAGATTTATATTTTCTGCATCATGGTAAACAGAAAATCTGCCCTCGGTCTGCCACTCATTCTTTTGAATGCTTTGTATGATTTTTAAGCTGTCTTTAACTACATCAACACTATATATATATATATATATATATATATATATATATATAGTTGTGGATATTTGCAGATGAATTCAACCCATTCCATCCCGTTCACTTTGCAGAAAAATATGACTGGAGTTTCCTTTGTGTCTTTTGCCACATGAGATGGTGGTTTTAGCTGTTCTGTATGCAGTTCAAAAGTAATAAAGAAAAGGGAAGTAAAACGTGAAAATCTTTACAATATATCTGCTTGTCATTACTTTTATTATGTACTTTATGGCAAATTGGATTCCCGTTTTTGTAACTTGGTTAGTCAGTAGATGACGACTAGAACAATAGGAGTACTGTATGTCCAAGTGTGCATGTCTGATACCTTAGTTATCTGAGGGTGTAGTTACTCTTTAACACAGTTACAAAATGCTTTAACAAAGGACATGAGAGACAGTGATAAAAAGAGGCAGCATTTCTTACCAACTTCCAAGTCCACTTTATCACAGTTAGATTTTTGTTTAAATATAAATGTACACTTGTACTTCCCAAAGTCCCCATGTTGAAGTTGTTTGATGACCACTCTGAGCTTTCTATTTGCTGCATCATAGTGAACAGAAAATCTGTCCTCGGTCTGCCACTCATTCTTTTGAGTACTTCCTATGATTGTTCGGCTGCCCTTAACTACATCAACTCTTTGATATTGTTGACTTGTTTTGTGCTGGCAGATGAATTCCACCCATCCGTCTGTGCATCCCTTCACATCAGATGAGGCCTCCCAGCCTGTAGATCAGAGAGAAAAGATCACATCATGTCAGATTCTGAGACAATCTCAGAGCTCCAGTCTGAATATGATCTCTATCAACAAAACTTACACTGTCTGTCTGGAACATGATCGGAAACACACTCTCAGGATTAATCAGTAGATCACAGATTAGTCCTATTAAACTGGTTGATTGTATATTTTTTATATTTACTAATACTTTTCTTGTATTTCCTGCTCCTAAAATCTCCACAAATTATACTTTAAAATGCAAGTTAATTTGAATGATTGTATCTATCAGTGAGGAGGTATTAGTTGTACCTGTTATCATCAGTGAGAGGATGAGTAGAAGAAAGCTCTTCATTATGTTGCTGTTGGATGCTGAGATCCTCCGTCAGATTATTAAACTCCAGCTGGTTATTTCAGTTCTGTCTGATACCTGCGTCTCTACAGTTGGTCGGTCTCAAGAGTTGGGTTTCCTGAATTTCTGTCATAATATACTTAAAAACGCCCCACCCCCACCTTTCTGTCTGTTCTTATCCTTTTTCTTCTTCCTTACTTATCATAACTTGCTTTTTGGCATTGACAGTAAACAGGAACTACGTTGTGAGAAAGAGAGAGAGGGTTGAAGAAAGAAAATACTCTTTGGATCAATAGGAAGTCCCTGACACAAACACAACATGTCAGAAATAGTAGAATAGTCGTATAATAGAAATTTCATTATTTGGCCTTCAATAAAAAAGGAAGCAAGTGACTGGGAAACTAAAACTACAAATAGAAGCAAGATATTTTATTAATCCATAAATGGAAAGTTGGGGGTTACAGCAGTGTTAGAAGTTCTTCTTAGTGTCAGAAGTTATCAGCCTTTTTTAACCAGGAACTGTTAAACACAACTCCTACATGACTATAATAATAGTTATGATGATACATCCCCCAAAGTCTACAAGTTTCACAGCGTTACTTCATCAATCTTGCAAACTATTTAAAGGATGTGACACATTGAATTTCCAGCTATCAACACAACACCACAATAAACTGCTGCTGATGACGTGGTATCAAATACTTCACTTTTCATATTCCATTACTAGATTTTATTATTTAAATTATGAATCTGTAATATTTTCACAGTGCAGTCCATTATTTTACCTTTCTCAATCACCTGTACACGTGTCATGTGTTGTCCAGCTATTTTTCCAACAACGCAGTAGAGTAAGATGTTTTGCATTTTCACCCTTTAATAAACATGTGATAGTAAAGAGACAGACAGGAGATGAGGAGTACGAAATGCATAAAAAAATGCCCGACTGGAGTTGAACTAGGCGTGCCGTACGTGTCTTAACCTAGAAGGCAATATCTGTCAAAGACTTTGTTTTGGCGTAATGCTCGTTTTCTTCTCAGACTGTTTGTATGAACTGAGCCAACATTTGTTGCCACACATCAGCATCATGTAATGGTCTACTCTGTGTAGCTAACTTAGCTGTGGTAATTAGCAAATCATTGTTAAATGTGTGTTTGGCCTAAGATCCCCTGGGGTCTGTTTCAGAAAGCAGGTTTAGTGAAAACTCTGAGTTTGTTAACCCTGAGATGAGGGAAACTCTGGGTTTTCTGTTTCAGAAAGAGAGGTAACTTAACCTCAGACTCTGTGAACCTAACCTGGTCGGGAGCAGGTTTTCTTTAAGAAACCTCCAGTTTCTCTCAGTCTCCTCCCTCTCATACAGTGTCAGAGGGAGGAGACTGAGAGAACCTCGAGGTTTCTTCTCTCTCATTTCCTCATTCATTCATTCAGTCTGTATCAGGCACATTTTAATGCAGTTTGTTATCTGCATGAATAAACACTTAATAAATAAAACTTATTGTTAGGCAAATTATAAAACGCTTTTTTCTCAAACATGTCATGTCCTTTTGTCCCGTTGATGAAAAAGCTGTATTACTTCACAGAGAGTTTACGTCGGGAGATGATATTGAGTCCCGACTAAACGTATTTTCATTTCCACATTTTTTCACAGTCCATCAGATATGTAGATACCTTATCCGTCCTCATATCACTAATATCCACCATCGTGGACAGGCTTTTACATCCCAGCAGATTCTTTGTGTCGCATTACGTTTTTTGCAAACGGCATTTTTCTTATTGGTGATGCGGATCATACTGTAATAGTAAAGCTACTGTATGCAGAAAAGAAAAGTGTGACTCGCTCTTTTAAACGTTTTTTGTATTGTTCCCTGGACACAAACCAGTGAGAGCCATTAAAAAGAAATAAATGATTATAAATTATAGTTCTGTTAATGATCATGGTGCTGCAGCCTCAGAATGGGATATAGTAGTATCTTACTTTTTCGCCCGCAGGATTGCACCCAAATGAAATTATAGGTGTAATACCATTCCAGTTTTCACCAGTAATACTATAAGTTAACTGTGATTAAATATTAAATGAATACACTGTTAATGCGTACGCATTGACTCGAGCAGCAATTTTCTCCCACACCAATTCTCTCTCTGTTGCAGCAGCAGCCGCTGTCTTGCTTTTTTAACTAAATACATGTTCAAACTCGTTGTTTGTGCGCATGAGTATTTCCGCCGACCCGTTTGTTCGTGGTTGTTACCATGGTGAATCGTAGTATCATGGCTCCATTCATGCTGCCTTTTTCTTGTGGTGGTGCACGCGCGTGAACATACTCGGAGTTGATTGAACCAACTCATATCAGCTGTTCTGGAACCGAAAACTCAGAGTTTCCATCTTAGAGTAAATCAACTCAGACATCAGGGTTACACTCAGAGTTTGTTAAACCTCCTTCCTGAAACGGACCCCTGGAGTCTAAATGGGGAAGTTAGACGTATTGCAACAACAAAGACACCGTGTTGAATTAAAGGACCGAAATTTAGTTGAATGTGCCAATGCACTGACCGGCCTCGTCTTCCACAGCAGAGTGTGTGAATGTGTGAAGCATGACGGTACTGGAGTAAAACAAGAGTGTAAAGGAGCATCCTGCAGTGTGTGAGTACCAGAAAGTCTTCACACTGACCTCCACACACACCATCAGATTATGTTGATTGCGTTGAAACCTACAATTTAAAACCATCTTTCGCAACTAATAACACAGATTGTTTTTCCTGACAGGCCTCTCTGGATTTCTTGGCTGTGTGGACTGGGAGGGACACCCGCCTTATTTCCCTAATGTGTTTTGGCCGATGCTATGGGTTTGGAGTCTGATAACGTTTGTCATCTGCTCCAAGTGAAACATGGAACAACGGCTGAGTGTGCATTTATGGTTTATGAGTATGTGTTCGCGACATTTCACTGCAGTTGGACTGCCAGCCAATCTGGAAAGAAAACACAGATAAGATAGAGATTTTATATGTTTTAGGGGTCTGTAGAGCAAACGCAAGTGCTCAAACACACACACACATGCAGAGTTGATTGGTGTTTTGTTGTTTTTTGTTTGGTGGGTTTGTTGCCGTGAAGGCATCTCATACCCTGTTATCACCATCTCATTAACATGTTCAGCTGATTTTGAGAGTAAGATGCATCATAGAGGGATGTTGATGCTGCTTCCTCAAACCACCTGCAGAGGTGTTCTGAGACACTGTGTATTCTGAGATTTGGTTGTTTTTGGACACATATACTAACTCCCAGCTTCTCTTAGGGCCCAGCCCCACCAGCATTTTGTAGTTTGTGAAAATCATGCAGCAATGGAAAGGAGACTGAAAACTCCACAGTAGACAATCTGCTGAATGTTTGGATACGTATTTCTGCTTTAGAATGTAACTGCCATACTGTTTTTTGGATAAAAGTCTCTTTTATATAGGCCTTAGTGGTCCCCTAATACTGTATCTGAAGTCTCTTTTATATAGGCCTTAGTGGTCCCCTAATACTGTATCTGAAGTCTCTTTTATATAGACCTTAGTGGTCCCCTAATACTGTATCTGAAGTCTCTTTTATATAGGCCTTAGTGGTCCCCTAATACTGTATCTGAAGTCTCTTTCCCTAAATTCAGCCTTGGTGCAAAATTACAGCCACTAGAGCCAGTTCCACAATGAGCTTTCCTTAGTATGTGCCATTTCTGTGTCTGTAGCTTTAAATGCTATTGAGGAGGAGAGAGGGGGGGCATGTTGGAGGGTGGGGGTGTGGCCTTGACCAACTGCCCTGCTTCACTTGTTTGCAAGCCATGATGTCTCTCTCTCTCTCATGGGCGGGCCAAATTCTCTTGGGCGGGCAAAGCAGAGAAAGGGGAGGTAACCTTTCCCCTTATGACATCATAAAAGGAAGATTCCAGATCGGCCCATCTGAGCTTTCATTTTCTCAAAGGCAGAGCAGGATACCCAGGGCTCGGTTTACACCTATTGCCATTTCTAGCCACTGGGGGACCTCATAAGGTGAAATTGTTGTCATGTCATGGGACCTTTAAGAAATAGATTGTACAGCCTAAAAGTTTTTTTAATAACTTTTTTTATTTTTGTTTTAATAACATTGTTTTTAACTGTTTAACTGATAGTATTAATCTGTCAAAATCCTTATTGTCGGTGGACGGCTAAATGGTTAACATCCCTACTAGGGAATACTCAGTACTTTATACAATTTATATTGTTTTTGGGTGAACTATTCCTTTACGGTTTTAATGCTTCCATTTTGATGGCTGGCAGTTGATTTGGTAGAGTGCAAGGTTGTGGCTATTTTCCTGGAAGCAGTACGTACCAGTGCAGACCGGGTGTATGTCAAACTCGAAAAAAAATCAATACAAAGGATTTGTTCGTTCATTATCATAATTTTGCTAGCGCTAATTGTGATGGACAGAAAAATGACTTTATAAAGAGCGAGAATTCTTAATACGTGTGCTGAGAAAGGTCCCTGGGACCGAAACGTCAACAAACAAAACCAAATGCAGAGGTGGAAAGTGTGTGCGGGAATTTAGATTTTCTTGCTTTTAAAAAAAGACAATTCTTAACAGGCATCAAGTATTTGCTTCATGCTTCTTTCAGTGCCAAAGTGACTCATGATTAAAGAGCAAAGGTGTATGTGACAGGTATTACACTGCTGTATAGTTAGAAAAGGATCCAGCATGTGAACCCCATTTGTTATGAACGTGTTGGTACAGAGCGAATGCGCTGTACTGTGAGGTTTGATTGATGAGGGTTAATGTTACCCTGCAGCGGGGGGGCTGTCGAGTGTTTACTTAAGGATTTAAAAGCCTGTCAGTAACCGCGGGCTGCAGGCTGTCCTCCTGGTCTAAACCTAGCCTCTGATTGGCCCACAACAAGGACAGATGCTCTGCCACTGATTAATAATGTGATCCGTCCTTTTAAAATAAATAGTCCTGCAATTTCACACTCATCAATGCTATATTTCACTTCTGAAATACCTCTAAAGTAGGTAGATAAACTTCCTTTTAATACCACACTGAGTGCCCTTGTTAATCTTCATAGCTGCTTTTATCAGGTTTTGAATTACTTTTGTGATACAGTGAGAATGAAGCAGATAATAAACAGTATAAACATGATCATCACTAATGGTGGGAAATCTCCCTCCATTAACTCCAAGCTTCTGAAATCTCTGATGTCTTTCTGAAGATGCAACTGCATTAAATTCCATTAAAAAAAAAAAAGTAATATGTCTTTACTCTCTGAAAGCGTTCTTGCCTCCTTTTCTTCTCCACTTGACAATGAGATTAGTTTACATGCTACTGTGTATAAACTATGAGACATTTTTATTAAATAAAACATTATTATCTCTTAATGAAACACAGAAAAAGGCTAAGCGCTTTAGTTTATGTTTGAGCCATAACTGGATGCATAGAAGAGTGACGTAAAAAACAATCTCATTGACTTCTCTTAAAGTGTTAGATATTATCAGTTTGTAATGCTCAGTGCATTCCTGGAGATGTTTTTATTTAAGATACCAGCTCATATTTAGGAGGAGTCCTAACTTGTAAAGAACTGTCAGGAGATGTCGTCTGACGACGAGTTTTTTAATTGGTGACTGTGAGCTTATTAAAAGATACTGCATTTGCCAACAATTTTCATTATACATTGTGTGGGATGCAAAAAACGACAACCTCACTGACACAGAAAACAAACTTTGATACAGTGATAATTTGGTAATTTTTACATATTAATTAATGTTCCACCACTTGGCATCAAGTTATCGAAAAACAACCTGCATTTATGTGTAATTAATTGATTCATTAATTAATTTGTTTGTTTAAAATGTGTGATGGCGGGGCTATTTAAGTATTTAAGAGGTATATTCAATAGATGCTGTGTGTACAAAATAGCAAAAAATAATATGGAAACTCTCCTGGTGGAACCATAAAAACAAATGATTTACAACTGTGTTAGACAAACCTGTTTTTAATTAAAAAAAAAGTCAAAGGTACAAGCCTGCAGACGTAAAAAAAACTTTAGGGGAGATGTTACCACCAATTTGTATTTTTGGCAAGAAACATCCAATCACAGAGTTTAAAGTTAAATGCATCGCTAAGAGCAGATGGAAGCTAAAGATTGCATTGTTGAGAAAACTGATATCATAATCTATATCTTAAATCAATTCACTTTTGTATTCTGGATCAGTTTTGGATGAATTCAGAAACTATTATGATGCGTTTTGTTCACAACTTCAACAATGAACCATTTTGAATTCCCTCCAGCTCTGATTTGCACCTCTCACTGGCTTCTAGTCTATAGGAACAACAGCCAAAGCTTATGGGTATTGTAGTATTGCAACACATTCTCACTTTCAAGTCGTTAAATACAGCAGCTTGGTCAGGCCCCTTTGGCGTCACTTTTTAATTGCCTCCCCGGTACTCCTTGGTGTCATTTCTTAACATATAGGTTAGTCCCGTTGTAAATTCAAACAAAACTACGTTCTCATCTCAACTTGTCGCACACTGACGTTATCACACTGGCGCTCACTTGTCAACGCACTGCACGTCAAACGGTGACACTCCACTGCGGCCGCTTTTTTTTTAAACGTGGAACACATTGTTAACGTTGTGAATTCAAACAAAACTACGTAGGGATAAGAAAAGATCGTGGGGGAGGGGGTGAAAAAAAGTAGGTTTGTAACATACGGTAACCAAAGTGATACACGGGGCATGAACGGGAAACAAACCCAAGTCTCCTGGGTGAAAGTCCTGTGTTATTTGACCCATCCCCTATCCCAACCTACTTCCTTATGCAGAGTGTCTCCCTGCGTTCCAATACCTATACTAATAATACTGTTTAATATGCCAGACAAAGATTTAGTATGTCCCCAATACATAGTATGTCCAATGCAGTGTGCCAAGAATACAAGGATGTCCTACTGCATCCGGATTGGATTTTGCAGTGTGCAAGCCACAATGCTTTTCTGGCTATTCTGACCTACAATCCTTTGTGTATAATATATGAGCAAGAGGGTCCAAGTTCATGTTAAGAACAGGTAAAAAAGAAATGAAAATAAGTGAAACCTACTGTAGGTTTGGTGTATAAATGTAGTATGTTGA
This sequence comes from Sander vitreus, assembly GCF_031162955.1. NCBI lineage: Eukaryota > Metazoa > Chordata > Actinopteri > Perciformes > Percidae > Sander > Sander vitreus. The sequence continues at coordinate 29,422,692 of NC_135858.1, forward strand.
AATGCAGTTAGGTCGAGCAGACAGTCCGAAATGTTGCAAGCTCACCTCACCTCGCCTATAGTAGCAATACTGACTCAAATGACTCAAGTGACTTGTACAACCCGGATCACTTTAGTGAGTGACTCAGAATAACCGGAATCCTTAAAAGGAATCAAGTTTGCCAGCCCCTAATGAGAATGTTACACGGATATATAGCTAGATATATAGCCCCCCTTGAGCCCCCTTAAAAAATTGTCTAAAATCGCCAATGGTACATACTAAAGGCCAGTTCAGACCATAGATTCGCGACAAGATGAAAAGGTTTTAAAACGTCGCAGAGAAAAGTTGCAGCGGTTTTGAAAACGGCCCGTCTCATCTCGTCTCAAACCAGCTGATGGTGCCGCTGCGACTCAGCTGGTCCAGTCGCAGAGGCTGGTTTTAGAACATAAGAGATGTCCCCTGTTTCAACAGCCAATAGAGAAGGCAGTTTGTAATGTCAGCTACAATAAAATTATCCATAATCCATTTTATTTCTGTTACAAACTGTTAACTGAGGCTCAACGTGCGCCCGCAAGCACGTACGGTCGAGTGAGCTAGAGAGTGGGTTAAGACAGGGAGCGCCTAGAACAAAGACGTGAAAATAAAACGTGTTTTCGCCGATTCATCACTAGAATTGTAACTGTAGCAAGCATCTCAATATCACTGACGTTAGCCACATTCATATTTAATGATATATTCAGCTACAAAAAGCCTGGAAGTCAGAAGTTAGGACGGAAGTACAGAGTCGTTGCTATGGAGATGATACACTGGCTCGTCTCGTTGCATTGGTGTGAACTGGCAGATTTTAGAACGCTGCAGACCGACACGTTGCAAGACAAGGCAGACATGTTGACATGTCATAGTAGGAAAAGCACAGGTGTATTCAAGACCATTAATGATGGCTGCATTCCACTTAGGAGAGGCCCTGGTATTGTGCATGCTGACTCACTGAAATAGCTCACTGGGACACTTGATGGAATTGAGCCATTGTTAAGGTTATCAATTTCAGCTGTGCTTTTCCTACTATGACATGTCAACATGGCTGCTGTGAAAAAGGTCCATTAGTTGCAAGTTTCAACTCGTCTCCTCGCAAATCTTTGGTCTGAACTGCTTAAAAGTTAAAAGAACAGAATGCGATTTGGAACTCCTCCTCAGTCTGTAATACGACTTCCTACCATTGTCATACCATCTCACAGCGCTGCGGTCAAACACCAAAGTAGAGATCTTACAGGAGGTCAGGGACCCCTAGGGGGTCCTCAGAGTTTCCGCAGTGGGGGGGGGGGTCAACCTCACTGATGATAGGCTTACTGGCCTGTAGGTAATGTAGTCACTAATATGGCTATCCCCAGATACAGTTCATCCTGAGGATTCACTGCTCTACATGTTTGTTTAACATTAAAACATGATTTATAAAATCATGCCAACAATTATTATTTTAATAGCTTAGTATTCTATGCACAAGAAAGGTATGTACTGTACTGCCCTTTACATTATTGTAGGCCCAATTTAAAGGTGCAGTAGGTAAGACTAACTAGCTAAGGCTAACTTTCTGTCATATTTGCTGAAACTGACCCTATGTTTGACTAGAACTACATGAAGCAGGTCATTTAAAAAAAAATCCAGCTTCTCTGGCACCACCTACAGCATGTAGTGTGATTTGCAAAAATCCACAGCTCCCTGTTCAGATGCACCAATCAGGGCCAGGGGGGGTGTCTATCTGCGTGCCAATCACTGCTCAGGCACACACATTCATTCTCCCTTGTGGGGGGAGGGGCTTAGGAGAATGTTTTGGACTTTAGCGGAAAGGGGGGGAGGGACTGAAAAGTTGTCGATGTTCAAATTGTTTTGCCTAAGTCCTGGATCTTCGCAATCCTACCTACAGCACCTTTAATATGCAAAGTATTTTATACAATATATACAGTAGGGGGTCCCTGATCCTTCTCTCTTTCAGTTAAGGGGTCCTCGGCTTAAAAAACGTTGAAGATTCCTGCACTAAAGGGTGTGTCAGTATCAGATGCTGAGGGCCACTGACCCTTATTTGACGAGTTGGGAGAGAGAACTGGTTAAATATTTAGACCGGTTTCTGTTTAAGGGAACATTGAGAATATTGTTTAAAGTAAACTTAATACACAATTTTCCATTGGCTCGTCCCACGTCTCAACTCTGTAACCATCCTGTTGAGCAACAGATGAAGTTTATACACGGAGTAGAACAAGTACATATCATTCATCATTCAGTATCTTTAAATCCTAGCATATGATGAATGATTATTGGCACTGTCGCTTGAAACAAATGAAGTGTCTTGCTCAAGGACACTAAGGCAGAGGTGATGGTTTGCTGACACCAACAGTCTGCTTTTTGTTTCTTTTCAACATGATTTTACATCCCTTTTTTTCAAATGAAGAGAAACATGTGTGGAATGAAACTACACAAATAAATCTCTGCCAGTGTGCTGGCTTTGGTTTATTTGTGTTTTAATAATATTTGTCAGTTTTGCCTAATGTTACTTAGCAACATTTCGTGGAAGTATTGAAGGAATCCCTGAAGCTTAAAAAAAGATCAGCTCTTTCAGATAAAAGGCTTTGTTCGGAGCCGTAAAATCTCCAGTCGACAGATCGAGGCCTCAGGCTCTTTTAAGTGCTGCTCAGTTCATCTTTGAGATGCTTCATGTGAAATGAGACCCAATGTCTTTAATCTCTTCTAATCTTTTTCTTAACGTCACAAAAGCTCAACAAATATGATTGAATGACCATAATAAAAGTCAAGCAAAAGCACTTACAATCTGCAAGATAAACACACAAGCATAGACAAACATTTGAGCTCAGCTCGTTAGATAGAACTGACTCTCGTGTCCCGAAGCCTCAGAGTTACTGAGACAGAATTACAATTACTGTGTACACAATTTGGTCAAATCTTTTCTGCACTGCTTTAGCCTAAAAGGCTGTGAGTACTAAATATGAAAACATTATATTCAAGTTCATGTTCAGGAGCTTTAAAACTTCAGTTGTGGACTTTTAGTTTTCAAAACATCAATCAAACAGTAAAATAGTTTGTGCTTAACGAGCCTGATAATCAGACTGGATTGTCATTTTGTTTCACTTTCATTTTTCAACTTGGCATCCTCTTCACGTTAGCAGATTTCTGTTTTCAAAAGGGGTGCTAATTGTTTTGTTTTGCCCAAATCAATTTAGTAGCGAGTTACAACCCTGTCCCGTATCTTGTAACTTCACTGTGCGTTCTTTTACCAACTCTCGTTAAAGATGCAGTAGGTAAGACTTATAAAACTAACTTTCTGTCATATTTGCTGAAACTGACCCAATGTTCCAATAGAACTACATGAAGCAGGTCATTAAAAAAAAATCTGGCTCCTCTGGCACCACCTACAGCCTGTAGTGCGATTTGCAAAAACCCACAGCTCCCTGTTCAGATGCACCAATCAGGGCCGGGGGGGTGTCTAACTGCGTGTCAATCACTGCTCAGGCACACACATTTCATAGCGTCCTCCCCTCCCCCTGCCCCTCGCACGAGCTGCAGATAGGGTTCCTCCCCTTCCCCCCTCTTTACACGCGCTCTATCATGCACAGCTCTCCCTTGTGGGGGGAGGGGCTTAGGAGACCGTTTTGGGCTTTAGTGTAACGGGGGGGAGGGACTGAGAAGTTGTCGATGTTCACATTTTTTGGCTAAGTCCTGTATCTTCGCAATCCTACCTACAGCACCTTTAAGACAAAGTTAAAACGACATTTAGTTGCAAAGTCAAACAGATAGACTTTACTTTTACACCACTAAATTAATTGAAAACGTAACACGATCATTTATATTAGTAATTAAAGTTCCACAACAAAAGAGGCCAAATCAGGACACAGTGACGTAACACACTTTTCATAAAAGGTGTGGTGGTTATTCTGCAATATGAGCCATCACTGGACAATATTCTGCACTATGCATATGTATTTATTTATCACTCTTTGTTACCTCCAACTGCGCAATATTTCATTTCTATTCATCTGTATATCTGTTTATATACTGTCTGTTTATATAAGGGTGTTTATTGTGTAAATATGTTTTTTTATATTACTATTATTATTATTATAACTAATTCTATTTTTCTATTTCTTATACTTTATGTATATTTTTTCTCCTATGTTTACTTAATGTGTATTTGTGTTATTCTGATGTGTGTACATTTTTTTCTTTTGAGCTGCTGTAACACAGGAATTTCCCCAGTGTGGGATTAATAAAGTCTATCTTATCTTATCTTAAGAGCACCTAACTTGTTCATGACTTTAAAAAAAAAAAAAATGTCAATTGAGATTCTGCACCAGCGTAATGTTACCAGGTTTGGACCCAAAAGCACGACCCATACACCAAAAGTGTAAAGTTATAAGTTCAGTTCATACTCATGGTCAGGAACAGGCAAAAGTCAAGGCAAACTGACGACTGTTAGTTCGTCGATTCTATCTATCAACCACAGAATTGATGCATTTAGCTCAGCGGGGTTCTCCATTCATCCTGTCATCTCTCAATCTGTCTATCCACTCATCTGTCTATCCACTTAGTCTGTATGTGTAAAAAACAAACAAAAAAAAACTCCCTCTGTTTTCATGAATGAGCGAAAGCTCCTCAGGTTACATCCCATCGTGTGTTTTTGCAGGTGTTGAGAATTACAAAGTGTGAGGAGGGTGGTGACCTCATCCATCACAGCACGGCTACACTATCAGGTTCACACATTATTTCACATCCTGGACGCTAAGTGTGCCATACAGCGATCGTGTTTACATATTTACAATACTAGTGCAGTGCCCGTTTTCGGCAGGGCCGATTGCTTGTTTCCATGTATTATCATTATTTTTTTTGCACTGCTGAAATCATGATTTTATAACCGCGACATTATCTGACAATTTCCCCAAACGCATATGTTAAATACAACAGCTGTGCTGTGAATTTGGCTGCATTTACTTGTAAAATGATCACGCAGAGAGAAGGTTAGAAAGTCACTTTTCCTCCTGCACAGTGCACAGACAACATCTGCAGTACTACACGACATGCCCGCTACATGATGCGCCCGTCGGCTCGCTGCTGCTCAACTGTCACTGAACAGAAGTGACAGAGAGAGGTGACTCGGGTGGCTGCCAGAGAGAAAGACCTCACACGTGTCTGGTCGGAACGGGCCGATTGCCGTGTTCCCAGTATTGCTGCTTGCAGCGGTGTTGGGTGGCGTGTCCATTTGAAGCGTTTTCGAGAACCACTCATTCGATGGTAAATGGTAAATGTACTGCATTTATATAGCACCTTTTTAACTTAACGGACAAAGCGCTTTATAATTTGCCTGTCTTTTATCCATTCACATACACCGATGGTGGAGCCGCCATGCGAGGCGCCGGCCTGCGAAGTCGATTGGATGTAGCAACTCCCCGCAGCGTGCAGCGTGTGTAGTTTTTTTGCTCATGTGGGACCGTTTGAAAGACACACGCATACACATGCACACACGTTAAATTTATAGTTCGATCTCACTGAAGTGGAAGTAGTATACTTTAGTAGAGTTTCTGAGTGTGAGGAGGAAGCTTCATATTCAAACTCAGTAAAAAGACTAGATCAAATACGTCTTACGTTATATCCCAAAAAGTAGGCAATTCATAACTCAACAATTTCTTTGCTAATTACGACATTTCACACAGATTTTTAAAAGGATACTATGATGGAGTGATGACATTTAATATATCCAAAAGGTCAAATGGCAACTTGACTGAGACGTCATCATTTCCATGGCTTTAGTTTTTCTACTTTTTTGTTTTGTTTTTTACTATCCATATTTGATTTGTCTTAGTGTGCATTTGTCTCTAAATCCACTTTACTTTAAAACACTTTGAATTGCATGTTGTTTTGTTTGAAATGTGCTATATAAATCAAGCTCGATTGATTGAAAATGTTCTGCAAAAACACGTTTCTGGCTATTATTCAGCGCCATACCTCAGGAACAGAAGGGGAGACATTTGGTCTGATACTGAGTTGGTGACACCGATCTTGAAAACTGTGGTGATTGTTTAGATCTTCTGTGCTGCCGGGTTGCAGATGTGTGTGAAGCATTCACATTTCGCCAAAAAATATACTTAATACCTTTTTTTTTTCTTTGTTTTTTCTTAATTGCCTCAAAGTTACTACAAATATTATACGAGTGTGGACAGACATGGATGTAAACTGCAACTTGACTTGTTGGCGGAGGCATACTGTACAACCGCGAGGCGGTAAATCAGCTGTTAGCAGTAACTCTAAGCAGATGTGTAACAGTAAACCGCATGTTGGTACATTGAAATAGGGAGCTGTTTTACTGTTTGCTGGGTTGTTGAGTTTCTGTATATGATGCACGGGCAGGTCTCCTCCCTCAGGTGTGGCCTGTTGATACTGTTGATTAGCATGCAGCAAAAACGTACTGAAGCTACTCTGTTTTTTGGTCGGGTCGTTTAGGGCTCATATGGTTCAAACACACAGTTGCTAGCTCTAAAATGTATCTGGCCTTCACACTGTGTGCCTTTTTTGTACATTGCGCTGACCTCCTGGTTGGTCCTTGGCTGACTGACGGAGAAAGCAGAAGTCAAGCTTTTTGTATTTGCATCCAACTTTTCCACATTTTCACAGTTTATTTTGGATGACTTTGGATCACCTGGGATACTTTTAAGTGGACTGCAGGCAGCACGTGAGGTGGCAGGTAAGATGCTTGTACAGTACCTTTTCGACTACAGAGATAGCCTGTGTTAACATTGATCACAATGCTATTCGTGACATGCCTCGCGGTGCCGTCAAATCAGGTCGGCATAATGTTCCGTTTTGTGTGCCAAATTGAAATAGAGTGGAAATCACACCAAAGTGGCACAAACCGGAGTGCACCATGAAAAGAGTGTGCAGATTCTTTGCTTTTATTTAAAGCGCCCATATTATGCTCATTTTCAGGTTCATAATTGTATTTTAAGGTTGTACCAGAATAGGTTTACATGGTTTAATTTTCAAAAAACACCATATTTTTGTTGTACTGCACAGCTCTCTCTCACTGCTGCAGATCCTCTTTTCAGCTGGTCTCTGTTTTAGCTACAGAGTGAGACCTCTTTTCTTCTTCTTCTTCTGTACTATCTTTGATTGCACTCGCACATGCGCAGTAGCTCAGATGTAGATCATGTCAGCTAGCTAGCTCCATAGACAGTAAAAGAAAGGCTGTTTCTCCAACTTCGGTCAGTTACAAGGCAGGATTAGCTGGGAGACTTCTAAATGAGGGCGCACATGGAAGTAGTTCTTTTGTAGATTATGGTGAACTTGTGTGTGTTGTAGCAGTGCTTTGCTATTGAGAATGAGGTAGCATGCTAGCGTTAGCATGCTAACGCTAACGCTACTAGCTAACGGTTGCGGTTAGCCAGCTCGTTTCGGCTTGTGATGTCACAAGCCGTGCCGATTTTGAACAGCTCACCCGGAGACTGAAGGCAGGACACATTCAGAAACCGTATCTCACTCAAAACAGCATGGATGGATTTTTTTCAAAGTTGGTATGCGTGTGGAAGCACCAGAGACACAAAAGAACACCCCAAATCCCAGAAAAAGTGTTTTTTTTTCATAATATGGGCACTTTAATGTTTTCACTTACTTTAAATGCTATGCACAATACATCAAGTGTATACCTACACAGAGATATGTCGTTTTAGCTGCCAAGGTAAGGGAAGTAATAGCGAAAGCATCAACAACAATAGCAAGTCAATTTAAAACTAATAAGGAGAGAATCTGTTTGAAGTTGTATTCTATGAAAGGAACACGCCGACTTATTGGGACTTTAGTTCATTCACCGTATCCCCCAGAGTTAGATAAGTCCATACATACCCTTCTCGTCTCCGTGCATGTCGTAACCGTATGCATCCTGGGAACTATATTCTCAGAAGGCGAAGCACTGCTACTTCTTCTACTTGGGCGGAGTGATTTGCTGGAGCAGAGTGTAACAACGGTGCTTTTCAGGTGTTGCGCTAATCACACTGCCCAAGTAGCAGTGCTTCGCCTTCTGAGAATATAGTTCCCAGTATGTATACGTTTAGAAGATGGCTGTGTCTCATGTGACCTTGTTATTTGTACACGCTGTGACACAAATCAATCATCACAACATGTAAATAGGAAAATGTTGGCGTTATTTTGTCACTTATTGGGAGCAGTAGGCTAGATGGAGCCGGTTACCTCCAGGATCTGTGCTATGCCAGGCTAGCAGTGGGTGTGTCAGACAGACACGACACGCAGGGAGATGAGAAGGGTATGTATGGACTTATCTAACTCTGGGGGATACGGTGAATGAACTAAAGTCCCACTAAGTCAACGTGTTCCTTTAATACTAAATAACTGGGATGAATCGCTGCCATAGTCACCGCAGTACCAGCAGTAATGAAAGTAACAGAAGAGTTTGTAATTTCAGCATTGCGAACATGAAATGGTGATATGAAAAGGTTATATAGGCTATACAAAGGCATCTGCAGATTGTAGTCACCCTTTATTAGAGCCAAGATGGCTATTTTCTCATAGAGACTCCATCATCTGAAAGCCCAATCAAATCCTTCCTTGTTTGTCTCTCACTCTAAATCTCTTTGTCTCCACAGTCCTCCTTATTTTGACTGTTTATTTTTTTTTTTTAAACCTCCATCTGTCTTCGCCTTCTTTGCAACTTTATCTGAAGTAATCTTTTTTTGGCTTTACACATAGAAGAGAAACAATATGCAAAATAACTTAAATATTTCAAAGCAAGTACATCACAGCGATAGAAAATCAAAATACAGTGAATGCATCATGGTGACCAAATCAAACATCATCATCAATCATTTCAGACAAAAAAAAAAAAAATTCTCACATGTGGTTAAATGCAAACATCATTATGGGGTTTCCTCCCAAAAATAGAGAAATTATTAGAAAAAAATGAACCTCAATCAAGTCATCTCAAACACCGCATGTAAGTTTCTACACAACCTGAAACATTCAGCAATAGAACTGCTTAAACCAGTCGTAACTAAAAGCTGTCACCCGAAAAAGTGCCAACCATGATTTGGTAAATGTGTCCAACAGCAAAGAAGGAGAAGGAAGACAAATAAAGAGACAAACATCAAGTTTATAACGGGACAAAAAGAAAAACAGACATAACTGAAATCAAATCCTGGAATAATAAAAGACACATCCTCGTCCGTCTGTCCGTTCCCACAGAGGGAAGGTGAAAGGGCTGTTTCATGACTCATGTGCCCTCCTGTTATTCCTCATATCAGCATGAATAGAAGAAATTCTACACACCACCCGGACACAGAAGTGGAGAGCACAGAAATATCTCAGAGCATGTCGCATGTCTTTGGCATTGTACAGTAGGATGATAACATTTTGTAATGCAGCAACATTTTTGGGATATAGAGGTTCAAAAAATGATAATGTTTATTGGATATACTGTGATATAAATGACTAATAAGAATGTAACTAAAATGTGAAGGGCTTTCCCATGTTGGCTTTTGGATACTCACCAAAAAGGCTTTGTAGTTGTGTCGTGACATCCTGAACAAGTCTCCCTCTGACCACATTTGGTACCAACAGAGCATTTCTCAATCACCATGTTAAGAGAAGCACCCATCCTAAACCCTTTATCTCCAAGCTTATCTTCTCGAGACCCAAACTCAACTTTCAAACTAAGACTAATAATGTCATTACACCAATCTTTAAACCTGTAAAAACCACAAGGACTGAATCAAATTTGGTATTTGGAAGACACATTTGGATGGATGAATATAGATTGAAAAGAAAATTCATACTCTAAACTACTATACTACTAAATAAATGGGCCGATTCCCACCATGGACAATTGTTGCATGTCAAACCCCCACTGCTATCCCCCTCTTTTCCTGTCTGCTATCAAATGAAGGCAAGGATGTCCAAACAAATAGAAATAGAAACATTTTGGTCTGTAGCGATGTCTGCAAAGATGTGGGTAAATCTTTGACTGTAAGTGGACTGAACCACCCCGACGTCCCCCATTGGTTTCTGGAGTATCGTTTTGAAGCTTTGAGTTTGGTATTTTGGTCGATTTTTTGGAGTCAGAAGTGACCATATTTGGACGACAGGGTGGGGCTAAGTTATCCAATATAGCTGCTAGCGCTAGCTAGTTAATTAGTTTGCCAGGTGCAAAAATGAACAGATGACTCCTTATGCCAGAATTATGCTGTCAGCGTTCGTGAGTGCCCAAGGGTCCGTGTGACGTTAATGTCGCCATCAGAGGGCGTGCGTGTAGGCTCTGTGTGGACGTCTGCATACTTCCAATTTGTTGTTACAGCACGGAATTTTAGTACAATTGAACGCTAAGCAAAAAATTTTTAGGCGACCAAAATGTTACAATCCACTTCCTAAGAACTGGAAACACACTGTGACGTAAAAAGACAAAAACACAACACCCAAACTGGACAACAACACTAGGAAGCCACTCGTCAATCACAACATAGCCATGCCCTTTAAGCATCCATATTATCTATTTTCTTTTCAAATAAATGGGCTCATAATATACAAAATGAACATAATGTTGTATTGAAGAAGACTTGAAACTAGAGAATGACACTACAAACTCAGTATGAAAATGTTTACTGAGGTAATAAATCAAGTGAGAAGTAGGCTCATTTTCTCATAGACTTCGAAACAATCAAACTTCTATTTGCAACCAGTGGCGTCGCCCCCCTGCTGGCCATTAGAAAGAATGCAGGTTTAGGGCACTTCCGCATCGACTTAAATATTTAGACCTGGAGGTTGCTGCTTGGGGCAGATGCTAAATATGTACTTTACGTGGATGGTTGTAGTTACATGAAAGGTATGGTTTGAACTGTCTCTCAAAAAGCCAGTTTCTGCTCATCTGCACAAAACATTGCATACTATCATATCAAACTCAAACTAAAAGGTAAGATGGAACATGTATTACTTTTTATTAACAACATTGACAACAAATAATTTCACAATTAAACTTTTCTCTCTTTTAAAATAGAAAATGAGGCAACAAGAGGATTTTGAGCGGCTCTATGTATCGCAGCTCTGTGCACCAGGCCCTCGGTCCACTCCTGTTCCCATGAGAATGATCTCCGGTTGGGGCAGAAGCCACTCGCTGTGTAACCCCTCTGCTCTCCCCCAAAGGACCAATTGGCTAACATTAAGTGAGCGAGCGACCCTGCCCTGCCAAAATGGAAATGCATGCATAGCAGTAACAGTAGACCGAGGTCAAGCCGGACTTAAAATAAGACTGTGTTATGTCAAAATAAATAAGGAGGATGATGAGAGCAGAGTCTCCTCTGACCAGCAGAGGATGGTGCAGTAACAGCTGTAGTGCTTCTCAACAGAAATCTCATGTTGCTCTTTGTATCGTTGCTGCCTTTTATTGTTTTAAGTTGAGGTATCACATTTATCACATTTTAGGATTTTTATCTTCGTGCACACATCTGTAAGTGTGTCTCTTATCGCTTTGCTTTTATCAAAGCATTTTATCCGTATTTGTATCAGTCAAGTTCTGCAGAACAGTTTATCGCTGTGCAAATAAACTCAACAATTAACAACCCCCCCACACACACACACACACACACACACACACACACACACACACACACACACACACACACACACACACGTAGAGCTTGTGTTTCCTAAGCCTGGGACCAAGCCATATATCTGGAACTAATCTTTGTATGTATTTCCACGAAGAGTGAAGAGCAGCAGGACAGATGAGATGGTACATCCTGCGACAAGGAGAGATTCCAAACCAAATGTACGTGGACTACGTGGTTTGCCTTGGCCAACTGATCTCCCATGATGCCCCAGAGCATGGCTGTGTTCAGAGGACAGAGTTAAATCTCCAGCCTCCAGCTGCTGACTCAGTATGAATGACCATACAAGGCATTGGGATTTACTTCAGAACTGAAATATCAGTTTGGAGAGAAGATTTTTCTAGATACTTCTCATTCCTTCTTCCCTTCCTCCCTCTTTTCTTTTCTTCTCAGCCTACAAATAGAGAGGGTACTCTAACAGACCTCCCTCAGGTCGCCTGTCCCTCCACTCCTCCCTCTCCTCCTCCCCCCTCGTCTTCCCTCCCTCGCTCATGCCTCCTTTTCTCACCCAGCACCAGATAAGAAGGGGGCAGAAGTATTTCTCTTCGGCCACTTCTGAAACTGGAGCCACCAGAGAAGGATGTTTTCACCTCCCATCTTTTTCATTCTCGCAGTCAGTTTGGACATTCCCTATTCCCTATCCTTAACCACAACCTCTATTTTCATCTCTTTCTACTCACTTAACTTACTCTCCATCCATATTTTTTCCCCCTGCACTTGGCACGTTAAGGACAGGAGGGAATTTCAAGAAAACCATAACGGACCTGCCCAGGCTCAAGCCAGTAGACCCATCCTGAAACATCTTCATCAACAAGAAAAACTGGACAACAGAGAACAAAATTAAGACCCGAGGACGAAAAAAAGGGGGGGGAGAAGAAAAGAGATGGATCCCACGTATTGACTAACACATCTGATGTACATCTTCCCCGCAAGTGGGGAGAGAACGGGAAACCACAGGACAGGTGTTGCTTTCAGTTGCTGCCTTTCAAGAAAAGTGTGATCCATAAGCAAAGGTATCTCCTGAAACTTAACGGAACAAGCTTAAGTTGCAGAATCAGACCTGATGGATTGACTGGTAGGTGCAGAGACTTGTGCATGACTCGTTCTGCATCCTGCACCCAGATGTGTTCATAAAGTGAATTGGGGTCAAAGCGTGAACAAGCTTCTCTTGACCCTCTTCGCACTGAGAGAAGACACTTCGTTGCAGTCGAAGAGAGCGTCATGAAACGTTTAGATCTCAGCGGGGGGTTGCTGCTGCTTCTGCTGCTTTGGACCGTGTCGGCCGTCGCTGATACAGCCGGTGTTGCAACCCCAGAACGAGGAGGAGCTGGAAGAAGAAGAGGAAGTGGTGGTGGCAGCGGTGGCGGTGGTGGTGGAGGAGGAGGTGCGGAGAGGAGAAGGAAGTTTCACCGCATCCAACATGGCCAGTGCAGCTACACCTTCATCCTGCCAGAGCTGGACTCATGCCAGGGCGGAGGATCGCTGTCACGGACTGAACAATATGGTGTCTCTCGCGGCGGGGCGAGCGTCTTGCAGAGAGACTCGCCGCCGATCGACGGTGAATGGTCGGCTCAGAAACTGCAGCACCTGGAGAGCACAATGGAGAACAACACGCAGTGGTTGCAGAAGGTAAGAGGCCAATTGCTCTTTTGCACACATCAATATATCATATGTAGAAAAAGACAGTTGCAGAAAAAAAAAAACTTTTCATCTTTACGGAGGACAGATGAAGACGTTCATGAATGTTTTGGTAATTTTCACTAAGAGCCTTGTTAAAGCTCAGCTCATTATAGAAGATCTTGTCACTCGATGCATGATTATATAGGTTAATATCGAACTATCGCACCCCGATTAGGGACTGAACATACACTAGAGAATGGCTGAGTGTTTTGTAGTATTGATATGACATACACTACATGTTGATGAATACTCTGTTCTGGACCGTTTAACCCCGTTTAACCCGTTGATAGAAGTGGAGAAACTAAACAATAAGAAAATATGTGTGACTCAGGATTCCATCAACGGAAATGTCATTTTCAGCAGCTGTGTACACAGTCAGTGTGTGTGTGTGTGTGTGTGTGTGTGTGTGTGTGTGTGTGTGTGTGTGTGTGTGTGTGTGTTGTTATTTTAGATTGTAACGAGCTTGAGTTGCTTGCTTGGTGATCTACAGGACAGAGATCAAAGTTTCAAGTTATTGCTCTGGATGAGTGGCAGCTGGTTTCAGTCAGGAAAAAAAGCAATGAGCGCTTTCCTTCCTGTTGTCCTGTTTTCCTAACAAACTATAATTCCTCCATCTGTGGTTTCATTAGAGCTGTGACTGCGCGGTGCGTAATGAGAGCCAATGTAAAACCGTGTTCCTCGTTACTTGCACCTATCCTGCAAAAGTGCTGCAGAAAATTCTTATTCTAGTTAACTGACGTCTGATGAAGGTCTGAGTGACTGAGTTTGTAACTGATAATGAGATGGATTGTACACCATGTCTCTCTCTCTCTCTCTCTCTCTCTCTCTCTCTCTCTCTCTCTCTCTCGCTGTTGTTAGATCTTGGACTTTTTTTCCTGCCTACCAGCTACCTTTTTCAAAATGATATGTTTCTACGGTATTTTTTTGTTTTCACCCAATTTGTTACGCTTACTTCCCTCTGGACTGTCACTCCACTGTGTGTCACGTGGAATCACCCCGTCGCTTCTTTTGACCAGCCAGTGATGAGCTTCACTGGGAGAGAGTAACACATGGGAGGTTCATGGTAATCACCCAGAACTCCCGACAAAACGTGCAAGAGTCCAGACCAACCAGTAGTAGTCGCTGGTGCAACGACAGGGATAAGATCCCTCACTGGCCTCTAGGGTTGAGTATCGTTTGGGTTTTTTTCCGATACCGATGCTAAAACGATACTTTTAAAACGGGCCGGTGCCTGAACTGGTGCCTGAACCGAAATATATATAATATATTTATAATGTATATAATATAAAATATAAAAAGGTGGTCAAAATTAAATGATTGTTAATAATGTAATAACAATAACTTATAACAATGACTTATTTCACCAGTAAATTGCTGGTAAATGACAAAAACAAGCACCAGATGGGAAAAGGGCATTTTCCAATAACTTAAAATGCACCACAAGGCTGGCGAGTTTCAAGTAAACGCACCGTCTGTGTGTTGTTACGTCCCGGTGTTGGAATCCTCTACGGGGAAATACAGTCACAGCAAAGTCAAATGTTTAATCCAGCTACTAGCTAACGGTAATGTAGCGTCCCGTGCAGCGATGCTTCTGAAAAAAAAAAGTCAGGCACCAAAATGAGGCACCGAAATTTTCGTTCTTATTCGGTCTCGTTACTACCGTTTACGTCGGAACTCAAACAAAAACAAAACATCCACAGTTTTGTTGTCATTACTTAGAATTTCTCATGAGGAGGACAGAAATTACGCACTATAGCTTTAAAGGTCCAATGTGTAGGAATTTGTCCCATCTGGCGTTGAGATCATATATCGCAATCAACTCTCTCGCACCGCGCAGTTCAAAGTACGCATTACAGCTACGGTAGCCTTCACGCTTCAAAAAGCCGGTCTCTTGCTCTTTTCAATATCCTTTTTCTTTTTCTGGGCGAAGAAGACTCCTGTTCCTGAAATTTTTGATTTTAAATACGTGTGGTCCTCCATGTTTCCTTCTACAAACTTCCCGGGGCCGGGAAGTGACGATACCCATTAGCAGCATTAGCAGTACCTGTGAGTTTATCATGTGACAGCGAAAACGCGAAAGGTGGAGCAGTACGTCCTGTATGTCCCATACCGGCTAACGTATTTCAAGATGGCGCATGACTATGGAGCGTCTACCCCAGTTCATGCGAATGCAAATGTAAAATGTCAAGCCAAAAGGAATACTTGGAATTGATGGTGGTGGTAAATATTCATAAATAAAAAAAAAGTTTGTGAACGGGCAACACCGATTTTGATAATGAACAACTAAACACGTTACACACTGGACCTTTAAAGGTCCATTCATACGTACAGGAACCACATTTCTTTAATGAATGCAATGCGAAAGAAGCATCACACTGTCAGACATGGTTCCTTTTGGTTGTTGTGATCAAAGATAAATGTTCAATGAGGGTTAATACAGTAGCCTCTACGCACTATATAGGGACCACACAGCCTCTTCCTGGGTATTACAGTTGTTGCAGTTCCTCCCTCAGCTCCTGATAGTTAAAACATTCAGTGACGTGCAGATTGAAGTGGTTTGGGTGCAGCAGGTGATGTTGGCCCATGAAATCGGATTAGTGAAAGAAAACATTTTGAAAGGAATGTGTGTGTGCAGGGAGTCTCCATTCATCATCATTAGAATCATTTAAATGTCTCCGCCGCGGCACGAATAATGCTCCTGTTTCAGAAGTCCGAGTCGGTATGAATCATCATTCTTACAGAAGGAATGCTGAGATAACAGCAGATGTATTTAGCTTTCGAAATGTTTGACTCCATCGCAGCCTTCAGAATGCTGACGTGTACCGTAGATGGCGTTTGGAAAACAAAAAAGTGCAACTTGAAGGTATCCTGAAAATTTGAGAAGTAAGCAAATGTTGTATTGAGTCCCTTTTCGATACAAAACGTTGCAGTGTGGAACCAGAGGAACTAAACTATGAAAATAAATATCCTTTTGCACATTCTTGTTTGTGTTTCCAGCACATCTGAAGAACCGTGAAAATGGTGTGCTGATCTCTGTGTCTTTCTCCCGTTTTTTTGTTTTTTAAATTGACTCAGGCAGGCGACAACAATTCCCAACTTTGTTTTTACCGTTATCAAATAACAAGAAATGTAAGACCCTCATCCTAATATTGATATCAGAGTACCCTCTTGTTTTATAATAGAGGAGGTACACAAGTTATAGTTGCTGTTGTATATTTGTTCAATTAATCAGGAACGGCCAGGGCTGCAAATGATCCTACACCTTTTGGAAAATACTTCCACAGAGCAGGGACATTTTTAGCACCTGGAACTTTAGTACAGGAACTACTCAAGTTCATGGTTCCTCCAGTTGCAGGTTTGGTTCCTCCAGGTCCTCACAAGGTTCTCTGAGAAAGCTCCTGCTGTAGAAACACCATATTAGTTTTCACTATTTTCTGAAATTTTATAGACCAAACGACTAATCAATCGAGGTTTAGCAAAAATCAAAACAATCGTTACTTGCAGCCCTTTTTTTGAAATGATATATAAAATAAACAAAATGGCAAAAAACAAATGGCTGATTGCGTTTAAAAGGCAGTGGTGTGGGAAATGTAATTCTGAACTTCCCTTGAAGCTCTATTCTTGTTGTTCATCCACGTATTATTGTCTAGTTTTTGGCCAGCGAGTGTGAGTTGATATTTTACTTTAATACTTAAACTTTCCCTAACCCTAACCCTTAAACGCTGCATACAGGATCAATCTCCTTACCTCTGCAACTCAATGCATTGTCTTCCAATCCGATCTCCTCGTTTTAATAGTTTGATGATCAGCTCAGATTGATACATTACATGGATTAGATACATTCCAGTGTAAGATTATTTCTGCAGCCCACCGGAGTGGATTTTTTCCCTCCTGCTCTGTGAGTATCTGAAGGAGGGATTGAACGACTTCACTAGAAAGACTTTAAGAGAGTTTAAATTCAGAGTGGTTGGATTAAACCACTGAGATTTCACGGGTGTTTTTAACAAGCCAGTATGTGTGTGACTGTATGTGTATGTATGTATTTACCACCCACACTGTTGAACCCCAGAAGAGACGTGGGTCAAGTCCAGAGCTGAGCCCGGCAGCAGCCCGACAGGAGACAGAGAGGCGACCTCTCACCTTCAGGCTTCGGGATCTAATCGCTCTCTGACTCAGTCACGTTTGTTCCCGTCCCCTCATCACAGCTTTAATTCAATTAAGATAAAAGATAACTACGGCTCCTCTCAGTTTCTCTGTCCATCCCCTTTCTCTTTCTTCTTTCTTCTTCCTACTCTCTGCTTAAAGTTACAGCACCAAAGCATCAGAGAGTTTAGGTATTTTTAGGGTTGAAGTGAATTAAATAAAATTCCTCATGCATGTCCTATTCTAGTATGACGTGTCTCTATCCAGATTAAATTAGATTAAGTACATTAATTATGTCCTATGAGTGTCCTTTATGTTGCTGTTAATGAGAGCTATTCAAACGTTTTTCATTTGTATTTAACAAGAGAAAAGTCTCCTACTATTCTTCTAGTCAACTACTGCTAACTACTAATGTAGGCTGAAAACAGGATTGCAATACAAACAATACAAACAGTCGTATATTACCCAAAAGAGCATAAAGGCCCAGTTAATCTAATTAGCTGTTTATTAAGCCTTTAAATGCATTATGTTTGTGATGAGCTGCAACTGATATTTATACATATTATTGATGATTCTGCTGATTATTTTCACAAGTAACCTAAATCTGTCAGAAAATGGTGAAAAATGGTTTGTTTTGTCCAACCAACAGCCCAAAACCCCCCAAAAAATAAGCAGTGTACTATGATGTAAGACAAGGATAGACAAGTAAACCCCCCAACTGAGTAACTGGAACCAGAAGATGTTTGAATTTTTTTGCTTCAAAATAAACTAAAACGATGAACCGATTACCAGTTGCTGATTGATTTTCTGTATACTATTGTAGATTTATTCGATAAACAACTTATTGTCTCAGCTCTAGATTGTTACAAACCAAAGCTTTGTGCATACACTAATGTAAAATGCATTTTCTGAAATTTTTTTTTGCCCTTGTAGACCGCACAACAAAAGTTTTGATATGATGTAAGAGAAGCAGAATTGCACAAAGCAAAGTTTTTCTACAGAACCACAGCTGTCTCGTATCTACAGTCTGGCTGCAGTGAAGTATACCATTATCATCACCATCACCATTCTCAATATTTGCGTTTCTCATGCTGTCACCGGTGGCAAATGTTCTCTCTCAGAGCCCAGGAAGTCACAAATCAGATCTTAAAACCAGAACCTTTGACTTTGGTTAACTTTGGTCGAACTACAGGACACAGATGATGGAGCAGCTGCGGAGTTGTTTCACCTCATTGTTTTTGGAGTGCACTGACAATGTGAAGCAAACAGCTGCTCACCAGGACAGTGTTCACATTCTGATATTAAATACACACAATGTTTACCATGTTCACCATCTTACTTTAGTATGTTAGCATGCTAATAGTTGCTAATAAGGACTAAACACAAAGCACTACTGAGGCGGATGTTAATGTAATAAGTTGTGCAGGTATTTGGTCATTAACCAAAGTATTGGACCTGATGATGGCGCTAGAGCAAAACTCAAGGAATTACCAAAGTTATTACAATTCATCCTGAGGGGAACATGAACGTGTGAACCAAATATCATGGCAATCCATCTGATAGTTGTTGAGCTATTCTTAATTGAATCCACAAATGTCAACTTCATGGTGGCACTAGAGGAAAAAAGTCAGAGGATCCCTAAAGTCACTAGGATTCATCCTCTGGGGAACATGAATGTCTAATAAAAGTAATGGAAAGATAATTTGCTTACTGGCATTACTGCCCAGGAGTTCTGTGAAATGAAGTCTGAAAAAAGCACCCACTGCAAACTTAAACAACTCCCACTTTCAATATTACTTAAATCGGACACGAGTATGTTGTGTTTTAAACTGGAATCTGTTATAAAAGTTCATGACATCTTTTTAGCTATAATATCAATGAAAATCATACCCGTAAGTAAAATAATACACAATCTGTTTCTGCACCAGCAATAGTAAACCCAGTTCAAAGTGTAAAGTTTCCGTCGTCCTTTGATTTCAGTGGGGCCTCTGCAGCGGTTTGGTGGTTTTTGAGAGAGTTGGTCCGTAAACAGCAGTAAGTGAGGTAGTTAACAGGGGGCTTGTTTAGTTTTCTGCCAAATGACTGACTTCAAATGGACCTGAGACTGAGAGAGACAGGAAAACCACTGTGGTCAGATCACAGCCCGGCTTCCAACTGCTGCTGCTACGATACGATGCTTTGATGTGCTCAGAGGTTATTTGGATGATAACCTGCAGAGAGACAAAGAGAGAGAGAGAGACAGCAGCAATATAACAAATCTGATGGGATAGGAAGGAGAATGTCAAAGAGAAAGCGACGACACAGGAGGTATATTTTAATTCAAGATATACTGTCAGTAGTTTGAGGTTCGTCCTGGAGTGGAAAATAACATGGAGAAATAAACTCACAGTTGAATGTCAAATGTCAGTCGAGCTGCAGTTTATGGTATTTATTATGTTGAGGAAATGTCGTCATACATTTAAAGGTTTTGCATGTGCCTCATTATGCGTTTCAAACGTGTTTATGATTACAATTTAACTACAGTGGGCGAAACGCTTTACAGGCCTACAGCAGAGTAACACCACTCACCTCTCAGCAGAGTGAAACAAATATAGAGTAGCCTTGTTTGCGGACTTTTTTTATGCTTTGCGATACATGTTGTTTTGCAGAAACTTTTGTAGACGACCGATTAGCATCGTGGTCCTGTTTCTGCAGTGAAAGCAATCCCTACTCCTCTCATGGAGTAAGTAAACAATTCTATGCTTCTGTGGGAATGAAAACGAACGCCAGCTTTTGAGTCTGTACGTGTGGAACAGCCCGTTAGGACTTAGTGGATACCAAAACTAAGGAGGTAGAGTGGGCCGTCCTTTGACCACAAGGTTGGCTGTTCGATCCCTGTCCGCATGTCAAAGTGTCTTTGAGTAAGACCTCCAACCCCAAGTTGCCCCTGATGGCATGCCAGCGCCTTACATGGCAGCTCCGCCATCATCTATGTATGTGTGTGTGAATAAAAGGCAAATTGTAAAGCGCTTTGTCCGGTAAAGTAGAAAGGCGCTGTATAAATGCACTCCATTTACCAAAACAGAGCTAAAATGAAGTGGAGAAATGGACTTTTATTTTTGCAGTAGACAAAAACCGTGTTAGCCTTAAAACTGCAACAGACAAACGTGCAAATCCTAGATTTAATGTACACGATTGAGTGCATATCAGTGCAAATCCTACAGTTACACAGTTACACAGTTACAGTTGCTGTGCCCAAAAGTGACAAAAAAAATCTCGAACATTCAGCTCTCCGGTACTCATGCTGTCCTACATCACAAGTAGAATAATAACAGACTGTGCTGAGAGTATTCACAGATTGATGTCGGTCAATCAAACACCTGGTGCGTGCTCCATCATCCCTCACAGCCACACATCAAACAGCTCGGAGCAGACCCCAAAGACAGCACTAATAACAGCCTAATGGCAGCCATTATCTGCCCGTCAGCCTCCTCCAGTCCAAACACAACTGCAGACAATTCAGCTCTCATTAAGCTGCAACTGGCTTTTTAAATACGTGGTTAAAAGTGCATACACACCAGGAAAACTGAATTTAGATTGAATGAGGAGGACAATTGGAAGAAAAAAAGAAAAAAATTCCAAATCAGTGGAGTGGAACTTGTGGCATTATGAGCTCAGAGACAGTGATCCACTATGTGATCCAATAAATCCTGCCTCCCTTCCCTTTGATTCTCTTCCCAGTGTTTTTAGTCAACAGATCTTCTGTTGAAAAAGCTGCTGTGGTGTTTTAAAGAAGGCAGGTTTGATTTGAGGTGTCCATCCCATCCTGGAGCAAGACACTGCAGACTTATCTTACTTAGGACACATTCCCTTAGAATCACTTTTCCCTGTTTCTTAAGTACTTCTTAAATCTCTTGTGATGTTCACAACATTCATTCTCCGTGACGTTTGAGTTAACTGTTTATAGGAGTTTCGTCTCTGGGCTTCTCTCTGAGTTCATTCCCCTGTTTGGAAATGTTGGGAATGATTATTAAAGATTGGAGGCAGTGATGGGAACAGTTAAGGTTTGGTTTTACCGCAGCAGGCAGTTTTATTGTGTTTGACGGGAGTGTGTTTGAGTATTTAAAAAAAAGGTTTGACTGCTGTGTGCTGGCTGGTGAGTTGTGATCTGAAAATGTAAAGGTCAGATTCTCGTGTGCTTATGTTATACACTGCAGCTTGACTTTAGTTTAGCACCCAGTGTTTTCCCTAGCTTTGTGGAAGACCTAGGACCTTCTCAAGAAAATGTTAAGTTTTTCAATAAAAGAAAAATACAATTTCCCCATACAAAGTCTTTCAGTTACATTCATTTGGCTAAGGTGCTGCCTCAAACAGCTCGGGTTCTGCACCTAAACCTTATAATGGTGCGCGGGGGGGGGTAATGCAGGAAATGGGCTCACAAAGGGAAGTGTCTGTGGTCATGAGTGGGAGAGTGTCTGTGTGTGTGTGTGTGTGTGTGTGTGTGTGTGTGTGTGTGTGTGTGTGCGGATGCCCTCTATTTCTGAGTCAATGTGACTCAGACGGACGTCATTCAGATAAACCTACACGTAAGCCTGCAGACTGAAGTAGACGTGTATGTGGCTAGCACTGAATTAATCACGGCAATGATGACTTTTGAATCATTTGGCCAAAAATTGGTCAGAGTCCGAGTTGCAATCAGGAAGGTTTAGCAAATATATTCATATACAGCCCCTTAAAATTAAAGTGGTGTATCTCACGGGCTTATCCTCCAATTAAACAACATACTGTAATGTTTCTAAGTGAGCCTCCAGAAAAGCATCAGTGCTTCTATTCATTTATTCTCCAGGTCTCTGAAGTCTACTACAGGAATTAACACCACTTGATAGATGTGTTCCCTCATTTGGTGTTTGAAGCTCATTTTAAAGGCTCATATATATGCTCCCTTTAGATACGAATAGATGCGTCCATTTCAAACAATGTAACTGTCACTGCCCACATACTTCCATGCATTCTTTACATTGGCATGGATGTTAAGCAATACATCCTTATTCTGCTGATTCAGTAACAGAATGACACTGTTTGTGTGTAAATAAAGTAACCAGAAGGAACGGGGAAGAAAATCAGACATGTGCATCCAGTTTTGTACAGTAAATGGTCCCTGAATAAACAGACCATGCCCTCTATAATATACTGTATGAGTCTCTCTGGCTGCCATTAGTCATGTTTCCATCTAATTGTCAAGCAAATTTTAAAGTGCTCATATTATGCCCATTTTCAGGTTCATAATTGTATTTATAGGTTATGTCAGAATATGATGATTTAATTATCAAAAAACACCATCTTTTTGTTGTACTGCACATTGCTGCAGCTCCTCTTTTCACCCTGTGTGTTGAGCTCTCTGTTTTAGCTACAGAGTGAAACATCTCACTTCTGTTCCATCTTTGTTGGGAGTCGCACATGAGCAGTACCTAGGTAAGGACTACTAGCCAGTCAGAAGCAGAGTATGAGGGCGTGCCACGCTAGCAGCTAGGAGAGCATTATAACGTTTGTTACAAAGTGACGCACGTTTGTCACGGAAGTAAAGGCTGGACTACAATAGAGCTGTTTGGAGCAGTTTGTGAACAGTGTTTTCTGTTGGAGATGGTAAGTCCCTTTGGGGTGGACTTTGGGCTTTTTCACTTTGTAAACCTATAACATGCACAAAAAAGATATATAACACAATAAAGGAAAGGGAAAAAGCCATAAAGCATAATATGAGCACTTTAAGCAAACTTTTAAAATGTCTTGTATGTACAGTATACGCGGTGTGCAGGGCCATACGATTCAAGCTGTTGAACCAATTTGTCTATTTACCCGATGTGGCTGAGGCACAGGCAGTAGCGCACCACATCTCCACTACGCACCTTGTGCCACAAGTGCACGGCGCACCGGATGGGACCCATATCCCGATCCTTCCCCCGTCCGATGGATACCGGGACTATAGTCATGTGAGTTACATGTTGGCTACGTCACAACTTATTCGGCAAAGCTGTTTCCATCTCCCATTTTGCATATTGACTCTTTTTTTAAAAAGGCAAAAACCACCTTCACGCGAGCGTAAAAACATTTTCGCGAATTTGAGGACGTTTTTTTTCCGTATTTTGCCGATTTTTTGCCATTTTCTAATGCGATACTTCAAAATGTGCAGAAAAATACGTTGATGGAAACATGACTACTGTGTGCATCTCTGGTCTTGTAATCAGGCAGCTGCTCTCATTTTCCGGCCTGGTTACTGAATGATTTAACTGCCCTGTAAAGAGGAAAAGGATAAAAAAGAGAAACCCATCAGTTTCTTTTTAGCGGGAGCCAGGTCGGCGTTCTGTATCACTGCAGCTGATTACTGGACTGTTATCAACACTGTGGATCTGAGTGGCTGCTGGAGACTCACTTCAAACAAGCTGACGGAAAGGAAGAAAGAGAGCGAGAGAGAGAAAAAGAGAACTAAAGAAAGTCACATTCACACACAAGAGTCACATCTTTACCTGTTTACCAAGTCATTTTCCTTTTCTTTTTTTTTAAGATTCTTTTTGCCTGTATTTGATGGTTGATAGTGAAGGTACACACAGAAAAAAAAGTCCCGTGCCGGATTTGAAACAGTGACGTTGCAGTTATGTGTCATGCACTGTAACCATTCAGCTACCGCCTCCTTTTAAAACATGATACGTTTAGCTGCTGCCCTGTTCACAGCAGTACGTTGCTTAGCTTTCGTGTCTCGACTTTACTTAAGATCGCGTTACAAAACAATTTCACCTCGCGTGTCTCGACGTGAAACACCGAAACGTTACAAAAAGGTGTCATCAAAATGCTGCTGCCATGTAACTCTAAAATAGGTTCTCTTTTTGACTTCCTCCGTGATGTTGAATTGGACAGAAAAGACAATTTATGGACATTATAAAAAACTACTCTCCCACGTTTTAAGTGGATTAAGTGGATCCCCATGTTACATGGCTTTTTTGATGATCGTTTTCCAAACTTTTTCATATTTCTGTTTAGCTTTTCTTCTAGCTTCTTTATATTGCAAGAACAGGATGACGATGACGATGATGATGATGACAACGACAGAGGAGCTTGAAGACTCCCTGCAGAAAGTGTTTGATCTGTTGAAATTGAAGTTGGATTTAAAGAAAAAAAATCCAAATCCATTCCAGTATGTTGTTGTCATCGTTCCCAGAAGTCTGCGGGTGATTGGGACCAATTCTTTTTGGAGGGATTGTTTTCAAGAAATCCAGAAGGCGTCTCTGTTAAGAGACAGAAAATTCAAGACATTTGAATAGAACCGTTTTGATTGGATAAAACATTACAGTATGTGAGGGAAAGAAAGACATAGTAAGTGAAATGAGTCTGAAAGGAAAAAGTTAAAAAAATAAATATAAAAAAGGGAGAATTTGACAAAGAGACAGAGGAGGATGAGAGAACAGAGAGGAAGTCATAGTTCAACACTTCCAGACAAGTCGCCTGTTAACTCATAAATCACTACAGTGAAGCCAAGTAATCAAGGCGGAGAGGAACAAAGAGGGTGAAAGAGATAAAGTTAACTTAGATAAATGGAGGGGAGGAGTGGGAGGAGGGAGAGGTGAGGGAGGTGAGAGGAAATATAAGACAGAAGTAAAATAGAGAGAGGGAGGAAAGAGACACAGAGAGAACTGGATTTAAACTCTATTTTTATTGCTAACTGTGTATATTTTAGATTTATAAGTAGAACATTACAAAAAGAGCTCATATTAGTTTCTATGTTTTCAGCCTAATGATCGGTAATCTTCTGCCCTCACTGTGTGCCGGTTACACAGCTCTGCAGCCAGCTGAACACACTGCAGTAAAGGCTGAAGACAGAAGTTGGATTTTGAGGTTTTTGCCGGAAGCAATTGTGAAACTGTGACAGCAAACTAATTCAGTGGACTCAGAGTGTCTGAGCCTCACTCTCTGTCACCATCTAGTTGTAAACTAGTAGAGTTTGTTGAGCAGAGAAATTTAACAAATAATGGTTTGAGTTTGACTTCCTGCCAGCAAACGCGCAGTTCAACTCTTTGAACAATTCTCTCAACTCTGAGTGTGTGGGGTGTGTGTGTGTGTGTGTGTGTGTGTGCATACACACTGCAGTTGAACACAGTGAGTTGAACAAAGCCATAGCATAACTTCTCTGCAGCTGCTCGATACTTTTTCCTAAATCGTTGAGACCTTTTAATAGCTGTAAACACAGTTACTGAGATACTGTACATTACACACACACACACACACACACACACACACACACACACACACACTTTGTGTCTAACCGGATGTGTTGCGGTTTGAGAGACTATGTTCAGATGCATACCGTTTGTAAGTATATAAGTAAAACATATTTACATCTCTTTCTTATACAACACACTGTGAGTGGACAATGGCTTGTACACAAAACATACACAGACAATCCTCTACTGATCTATTTCTGTACTATTCATTGGACACATGATGAGAAACACACACAGCCTCCCTCTCTAATCAGCTGTTTTGATTCCCATTGGATTGTCCATATTTACTGGGTTCATTTGTCAATGAGCTTTTCCCAGCGAAACGCGGCTGTCAGCAGAACAGCTGGAACAGAAACAAACCAACAGTCAGCAACTTTCCCATTGCTGCCCTGAGAGCTGCCTCTGCCCTCTGTGTGTGTACAAAAGGGGATATTTGCATGCATAAAAAACGTGTGTGTGTGTGTGTGTGTGCGTGCGTGTGTGTGCGCGTGCGTGTGTGTGTGTGTGTGTGTTGCCTGAAAAGGAAAGGACTGTATGTTTGTATGTAAAATATCAGATGTATTCGCTGTTAATCGAGCATGTAATGTATTAATTTTGTTTGTGTGTGTGTGTGTGTGTGTGTGTGTGTGTGTGTGTGTGTGTGTGTGTGTGTGTGTATAAGTGGGTGGGTGAGTGTATTTATTACAGTAGTAAAATAAATAGAGACAAGCAGAGTGGTTTAATTAAACAACAATTATAAGATTAATATGCAGGAACTGTAATTCCATGATTAATGAGAGGTGACAATTATTTTTGCTTTGTTTGCATAGTTCTTAAAAAAATATTGAAATAAGGTGGGCCCAGATGTTAACAAGGGGCAATTGTCTGCATTTTTTTTGACTCACCCAGAAATCCTGTAATATGAAACGAACGGAAATGATTTTTATTATGTCAGTTATCCGTCAGGAACGGATACGTCTGTCCCTGTTTCATACTCGTAGTGTGCATCAGTTCCGTGCATTTTACCAATACCAGTGTTTTCTTCATAGTGGGAATGCAGTTTTAGTTTGCCACTCAGAATTTAGTGCAATTCGTGAAGAACAATTCCAGTCTTTACTAAAAGCACAAAAATAACAAATCCTCCATTAAAACCTCTCTTAAGACTCTTTCCCACTGGACAAAATCCCACTAACATCTGGCTTTTGTCTTTAGTGGGAAAGGCTACAATTGGCATTCATTCCCGGGACAAATGACTCTGCAGTATTTACAGGTATTTAACGGCTCCAGCTCTAATCTGCAGTGATGGAAGCAGAACAGCCGTTGTGGTGGCCGTGGGTGTGGGGGGGACTGATCAGTGTCAAGGGGGTAAGCGAGCATACGCAAAGCGTAGCTCCTATGGAGACATTTTGATGCTAATAAGCCATCACCTCCCGTTAGCATCCCATTGACTGCCATTTATTTTGGCGTCACTTTGACAGCGAATAACTACATTTGAAGCATTTAAAGACTTTATTTGTCCATTATTTCTAAAGAAACACAGCAATGTATAAAAGGCTCCATTACCTTGTATCTCACGTTATGGCTCCGTAGCAGACGTTTTTGTAAAAATATGCTAACGATTGTGTCATAACCACGCGACTTACTGTCGCACAGTAGAAAAATTACCATATAGTCAGAAGCTCGCAGGCAGTTTCGACTTACATTAGCTGTTTAAGTGTAATTACTAATGTTAACTAGCATTTTAGTTAGCAATAATTAGCCAGTGCCTATGTTATCTCCTTACATATACCTACGCTCTCCGTCTCTGCAAGATTGGGAATGATTGAGATTTCTCTTGGCACAGCTACCAGAAGACTTCCAACTTTCAGACAGGTTGCTCACGTCACATCTACGTCTTCAAGCTCAGTTGGAGGCTGCGCAGTAACGCTCAGCCATCACCAGAAAAGTGCTTCTAAAAGACTTCGCTGGTCTCCGTGGAAGTCTACGGCGTCGCTTTGTCCATTGATTTTACTGTCTATGATCAGTGCTTGTGTTTTGGTTTTTACCTTCATAGTGTTTTAAAACTTTCCTGTGGCAGCGATAGAGGCAGGGATGTTTCCTGTTTCCTGTACGGGACTCTCACACCGCCTCAAAACACACGGACAAGTCGGATCACTGGTTACGTGATTGGCCACCGCAGGGTGACGTCAGGTTGCGTTTCTTCAAATGTTGAACCTGTCTCAACTGTATTACGGTATTGAAGGAAAAACAAAACAAAAAAACGAATCCCAAAATTGATAATCGAGTGCCTACCCAACAAAAGAGTAGTCAAATATTCGGATCCAGCCCTACAAATTTTCGCTCCTTTTGCGTTGCGATGCTATAACGTGCGTTGAAATTCTGTCTGTCTCCATGCAGGCGGTGCTAAAACATCGTTCCAAATTATTCAGCACAGAGTTTGAAAGACAGATTGAATAGGGAACAGAAAAAAGAAGTAACCACGGTAACATTATCACTGGGCCCCATGCTGCTTTCTGCTGTTTACTGTTGCTAACCCTGCTTTTACCAGGTTTTCACGCGTTTGCACAATTGTTTGTGGAAAAGGGGTTTAATTGTGCATAACTTACTGTATAGGATAGTCCAAGTGTCAAAAATCGACCTGTATGATATAGAAAAAGTATTTTGACAAAAGTATAGAAAAGACATACATACATCTCTCATTATCTACCCTGACTGAGTAATGCCTAGCCTGTCCATTATGACGGTGCAGCACTGCTGGCAAAATAGTGAGTATTCAACAACAATAACCACTACAGCCTGGGACCAGGATCAATTTGTTGTACAATAAAGTATCATTTCTTAATTTAAAATGTGTAAAGTGTTCAGTTATCTATTAAACAAGAAGAAAATCAAAGATTGACTATTAAGCACAAGAGGAGTAAGTGTAGTTTTTGTTGTCCAACGGGGAACTTGAGACTGTTTTTTGGTTGGGGGTTTGCTGGGATCCTAAATAATTGCTGCACTAAGTTAAATGAAGACATATTTTACTTACTTTGTTGACTTAGTTCATTTTGTAAACAAAAAAACGGTGTGCAGCTCTATTATGTGAGCAAATCGAGCGTCCAGCGTCAGTTGTGGCAGGCCAAGTAGTCAAGGCGGCGCTAACCACTATTGGCCTACAACACGGTCGCATCAGCTGATCTGCACCAGCGCATCAGTTGGTCAACTCCCCTCGCTTCTAAATGGCTACACTCAAACAGGGCGCCCTACTTAAAGCCACTTTAGTTGGTTACTAACTGCTTGCTGCTCGCGTCTATGCGACCCACCTCCTCCCCAGCTCCACCTTGTCGTGTATAACGTGGCATAGGCTTCTATGTCATCGTTGCCGCTCTGTTCATATTGGGGAATAGTTTAGCTTTCCCAGTCTTAAACTGTGCGAGCGTTCCCTAATGCTGCTGCTGTCCCCTGACTCTCTGCTTTTTCATGGTGCTCATGAAAGGTCAGGGGACTCCTCTGAACAGAGCCATACCGCCAAATTTAATTTGTAATTTATTCAATAAAATTTCCTAAAGCATTTTTATTGTCTGTCTTGTTCTTGACTTTAATGGACCTGACAGAAATACAAGTATCGGATCGGGACTGGGTATCGGCAGATATTCAATATTTAAAATATCGGATTGGGATTGGGGGCCAAAAAAAGCTGATCGGGACATTTCTCTTTTCTAGCTAAGGATAGTTTACCAATTTGATTTAAAGCTATGGTGCGTAGTTTCTGTCGCCCCCATGAGGGATTTTAAGTAATGACACCACTGTCGGCGATTCTTCCCCCCCACCTCCTCCACGCAGTTGCTAGTAACCAAGGAGGACACAGAGGATTAAAAAAACATGATGGACTCTTCAGAATTATCTTCACTAGAGTTTCTGCGTGGGAAAGGCACCGGACAACACAATCTTCTGAACAAAGCTATACTGAGAAATACAGAGAGAGTTGTGTGGAGCTGATAGTCTCAATTAGCTTTGTATCAACTCATTTGGCAACGGCTTGAATGTACCGGACGTTTATTATTATAAAAAAGTTACGCACCAAAGTCTGTCTCAAAACAGGACTGTGAAATGTGTCCCCACATTGAAAGCACTTTAAGAAAGTATCTTCAAACATCCAGAATCAACAGGAGAAATGATTACAGCAAGTAAAACCTGTTTCAATGTTCATATGAACACCTGACTGTTCTTTTAAGACAGGCTTAAAAAATTGTGAACCTGTCCTTTAATTACCAATGTGCTTTTAATAGCAGATTTAATAGCTGCACTTTATA
Organism: Sander vitreus; assembly: GCF_031162955.1. Lineage (NCBI taxonomy): Eukaryota > Metazoa > Chordata > Actinopteri > Perciformes > Percidae > Sander > Sander vitreus. The sequence continues at coordinate 29,452,680 of NC_135858.1, forward strand.
GTTTGGTTCTCCCACATGTAACTGTTATTTCTTTCTTTAAATAATTTGGGCTGATTTCAAGTGAACTTTAAATTGTTCACTTTAATTTCAAACTGGATAACCAAGTCGTGTTTTGATGAAATATCTCTTTGCTGCCAAGAAAGGTGGCCAAGTCAAACAAGTATATTATGTTATTTAATGAGTACTTATTTAATGAGAAAGAGCATTTATAAAGGGTGAAAGAGATTTTATTCGATGCCCCAGGCCAAATACGTGCTTAAATGAGTGAACATCAATCAGTACTTATAGTAGTGTACAAATAAAACACCATCAAACACACACACACACACACACACACACACACACACACACACACACACACACACACACACACACACACACACACACACACACACACACAACCTTCCAGTTTTTAAGATGGATGCTGATATTTCATCACTGAGGTATTTTGGAGAGTGTTTGTGTTCTTGGAGTAATACAGTACGTGCCGATTGTGTTTGTAATGATTATTCAGCCTGTCATCGAGAGATCAGGCTACTGCCATTAATTCAGTCCACTTAGTGCTACGTGCTGTATGACGATGCCAGCAGAAGCAAGCTCTGCTTTTATTCAGCTCTCATTAGCTCCAATTATGTTACTAGTAGATAATGATGTAAGAAAAAGATCAAACTAATTATATTGATTTCCCAAGGCTACCTGGGAGATTACAGCAGAGGTGGAGGCTAGTGAATAAGTAAGTGTATGAGTAAAAGATACCAAAAGGCTATATATATATATAAAGGGAAACTCCACAAATTTTACACACCAAAATCTGTTTTCATATGTTGGGGAGTTCTACTGCAAAGCCTTTAGTGTCTCCAGAGGGAACTGTGAGAAGTCTGATAAATGTCCTCAAGTGATGTCACTTGAGTCAGCGTCAGTTGAGTCTGAAGACTACAAATTTGAAAATGAAATAAATCTGGCGGTGTGGAGTTAGAAAGCAGTGAAACATCTGTAGCTGCTCATCTCTGCTGCAGGTTAGAGGCTCCAGGCTACATTAGCTGCTACTAGCATAACACACCTGCATCTCTGACTAGACTGTAGGGAATCGAGTTGCATTGTGGTTAATGCATAAGGAAGAAGAATGAGTGGAATAACAAAAAAACAAAAAAAAGACTGTGGTTCTGCTGCATCAATTGTGGTACTTGAGTCCAACAGTGTTACAGCAGTGCAAAGCTAAATCTTTGGAGCACTCTTTAGTTACCTGTCTGTATGTTGGCCTCAGTAAGTCAGCTGACAAACAAAAAAAGTACATTGTATGTACTGGAGGCCTGACATTAATCACTTAAACAGGGACCAATAAGCTCAGTAGGACACACAGCAGGCTAGTTGTCCGTTTGAATGGTTGTGAACATGTGGCCGTAGAAACGAATAGAATAATGACAACCAGGTCTTAACAGCTGTGGTATGTGCATGTGCGACACTGTCCTCTCCTGAAAAACACTCCCATAATTTGTTTGTTTGAGCATTTATTGTGGTGTCGCCCTCTAGTGGCCATAGTAATTGTGACGGGAGGAAATCAGGAAGTAAGGTGACAAAGTACAGACTAAGAACTACAAATTCCACGTAAAGGCCCTGACGCATCAACCCGATAATCGGCCGTTGGACAGTCTGACGAGGTCAGTGACTCAAGTCTGTTCGGTGTGTTCCGTGCACCGGAGGGCCCATCGGCCTTCATTTTGGCCGACCTGACTTGCTGGGTTGGAGGGCGGGCAGTCGGACTCAATGACCAATCTGATTGGTGGAGTGCTAACTTGGAAATGAAGAGCAGGATGAGTGACGGACGCCTCTCAAAATCCGACAAAAATCTTTCAAACTGACCTTTGTCGATCTGAAATGAAGACAGATTCAGCAACTGCATGGCCTATTTCTCGTTTACACGTTTCAGTGAACTATTTTAGTAAAATACAAGATCGTATTTCGAACAAGCCGCCATTATGTTCGACTGGAGAAGCCAGACCCACGTGACGCGTTCGTCATTTCTGGTTTTCATTTTTTGACAATACAGATTGGTGTGTTCCGAGGCACTTTTTGGACCTCGGGGAGCCGACTGATCAGTCCGAATGCCTTTTCTGCCGACGGTCGGCCGTCGGGTTGGTGTGTCAGGGCCTTAAGGGGATAGACTGGGGTGATGCATACGTCAAACAAACATGGCTTTTACCTAGATGGCCGAGGTTTGTGTCCAGTTTGAAAATAAAAGTAAAGGTTAGGTTTTTGTTTTATATTACCGACGGAACTACGTCAAATTCATTCTGCATCACATGCGTAGCCAGGAGTGAGGTAACCTACCAGATGTATTGATTTTCGCCCTAACCAAGATCTATTTCTTAACTTAACCAAGCAGTTTTTGTGCCTACCCTAACCTAACCAAACTGCAACCGTTTAACAACGTTAACAATGCGTTTAAAACCGCGACCGTGACGCTCTCTGATTTAGGTATGAGGACAGAAAACACTCCTGTGGAGGGGAGGAATAAACAACCTATATTGTCAAATGTTTTAGAGGACTTGTTGGCATGTGCATGCACTATCCACCCTCAGGTTGCTTGCAGTTTGAATACAAGTAATGATGAGCGTACTCACACACACTTTCAAATAAGACGCACGCACGCACACACACACACACAAACGTATGCACGCGCACACACACACACACACACACACACACACACACACACACACTCTCTCGGTGGGATTGGAAAACCATTATTTTGCCATTACTCAGTTTTCTCAGGAGGTTTATGATAAACATTCTCTGCTTTCAAAATGTCTCCACCTCTCTGATCCAAAGCAAATGTTAAGTGGAGTTGACAAAGTGCAGAAGGTATAGCAAATAGTATCTTTACACACGTTATCACATGTAAATACACTTTGGTGAGATTGTCAAGATAACAAATAAGATAAATAGTTTGTTCAATGGATTATGGGGAGGTTTGGCTCTCTGTATTTCAAACATATTCAACACTGAAGTGAATTGCTGAAGTGAATAAAACACTTTTGGGGACTATTTACTTTATGTGGTGTAATGCTTCCAGGAACAGGCGTTACATGTGCGACTCTAATCAGAGTTTAATCGGAGACAAAACACAGTTAAACAGGGGCGTGTGTTTATTCCTGTACAAACTCTATACAGACACTCTGGATTTACCACCCTTTACTTTGATGTCTTCCCCACTCCACCACGTTCAATTACCTCATTGATGTTGTTGGAGTGGAAAGTTTCACTGCTCCATGGTGCAAGTGCTTCGGTGGTCTCTCCCCCACTGGCTGATACAGTACAGTATATTTACAGTATAAAGTGGTAAATCAAACAAGTGTTTGTTTCAGAGGCTCTGAAGGATTCGTTGCAAACGGTCACTTAGGGCGCTTTGACACCTACAGTTGGGGAGACTCCAGGGTGAAGTTGCAAAATTGTCGCATTTTTTCATTTAGTTTGGTTAGCGTTCCGATGCACTTTGTCAAGCTCACCAAACATTGTGAACAAATGTCACACGGTCTAAAACCCTCTCTCATCTATTGGACTGAAAATGGGAGTGAAACTCGCCGACGCTTCTGGGCTCAGAAATAATGGAGCAACACCAAATTTTTCATATTTGGGAGATCCCTGAGGAGAGAGATGATGTTTTGTCACACAGATGTATTGTCACAATTAGGGTTGGGTGTTGAATCCCGAATCCTAAATGACCGGTATACTGCAGTGAGTGACAACGCAGACTTCGGTGCCTCATTTCGGTGAACTTAAAGGTGCTGTAGGTAGGATTGTGAAGATCCAGGATTTAGCCAAAGAATCGACATCGGCAACTTCTCAGTCTCCCCCCTTTCTGCTAAAGCCCAAACGGTCTCCTAAGCCCCTCACCCCACGAGGGAGAATGAGCAGTGATTGACACGCAGTTAGACTCTTTTCACCCTGTGTTCAGGTCTCTGTTTTAGCTACAGAGTGAGACCTCTCACTGCTGTAACATCTTTGTTGGCAGTCGCACATGTGCAGTAGCTAGGTAAGATCACATCATCTAGCTAGCTGTTTGTTTCTACAACTTCAGTAGTACAAGGCAGGATTAGCCGGGAGACTTCTTCTAAACGAGGACACACTTCCAACTTTGAGTGGAATACCTGCAGAACAGGGACATGTAAGTAGTTCTTTTGTAGATTATGGTGAACTAGTGTGTGTTGTAGCAGTGTTTTGCCATTCAGAACGAGCTAGCATGCTAGCGCTAGCATGCTACGGTTAGCCACCTCATCTCGGCTAGTGACGTAGAAAGCGGTGCCGATTTTGAACAGCTCACCCGGACACTGAAGGCAGGACACATTCAGAAACCGTATCTCACTCAGAACAGCATGGATGGTTTTTTTCCCCAAGTTGGTATGCGTGTGGAAGCACCAGAGACACAAAATAACACCCCAAATCCCAGAAAATGTGTTTTTTTTCATAATATGGGTACTTTAAATTACATGCTTAATGTAGTTCCACTCGAACATAGGGTCAGTTTCAGCAAATATGACAGAAAGTTAGTTTTATAAGTCTTACCTACTGCATCTTTAACTTTGTTCAGGATTGGCAGTTTGACACGGTCTTGATGGACTCTTGTCTCTGCTTAATAATGGCCGCCTTGTGTCCCTGAACTTATCTGCGTCTTTTCAGTTGGTATCAAACATGTTAGATACTTTTATTGTCGTTTTAAGCCAAATTGTCACGTTGGCCTACGTTTTAAGATGGAAATTACAGTCAGGGGAGCCAAATTGTCCTCCTACACAACAACGTCTGTTGCTGTCTGGCCAAAAGTTAGTGAAGAAATAATAATTCACCATGCAAAATACTGCAGTGGTCACTGGTTTATCAGAAGCTTTCTGGACTAAAGCGATACAGTTTTGGCACTAGTAGCGGGAATGTGTAGCATCAGACAGAGCACGTTTGCAAGTTGCAAAACGTCAGGCAAAGCCCTTTTTAGTTTTAGTTATTCTTGCTAGGCAACTATCGCTCACTAATATCTTGTCCTCAGCAAACCGTTATTCTGCTGTGAAGTTAAATGACGTCGGGTGTTTTTGTTCCACTCTAAGTTGAAGTTTTTTCAACTCGAGGTGTTCATGGGACTCCTGCAAGAAAAAAAACGTGAGGCGCTCAACAATACAAAAGCAGCGAGCAAAGCGCTTCACTCTCATTGAAAACAATTACAAAAAGCCCCCCCACAGGCTGCTAAAACGTGCTTTGTCTAATCGGGGCCTAAAGCTGTTAAAAAAATCACACACCTGGGTTATCTGTGTGCGGAAGGTTTTTTTTAAGAACAGGTTTTGTCTGTAAAGTCATCTTTGAAAGCCAGTAATCTCACAAGGCAGATCATTGAGCTGTTATTGTTATTTCGTGCAACAGGCTAGAAAGTGTCTTATTTCTCACACCAGGTCAGGTGGTGATATGAGACCAGTTCTACATCGTAGTTGAAGGCCGAGTACAGTGCGCTGTACCAACATCAGAGACTGCACATCGTCAGGCCAGGGACGTTTGTTTTTACAGTTTAACACACTGAGACCTTTAAAGCATCACAAATAAGCGCTGTGGCACCGAGCGACTGAGCAGGGCGCAGGACTCACACCGAGTGTAGCATTTCTGTTGGAGCAACCATCACACAGCTGATTCACATATAACACGCTGGACATTCTTGAGATGTTTGTCCCATCATCTAACATCTGGGTACATTGATTAAGGTCATGAAGGCTGTTCTGTAAATGTGTGACACAAAACAGATTTCTCTGATGATCAGACTCCCCTGTATACCTCTGCATTATGAAAGGTTTAGTTACAGCACCGGAGTCCGTTTTAACTGAGCAGAATTTAACGAGTGAATCAGGGTTAAAGTTCTCTTATTGTGACAATTCAACGTTTAACATCAAATATCTTTTTTTAACTTAACAAAACTCTGAACTGATAGTGCTGTGGGACTTATTGGTCAAATCTTTTTAATGGCTGTGTAGTTTTAGTGAAGTGGTGTCGACCAAGTGTGGTGAGAAATTCTTTTTTCAGACTGATCTCATGAAGTGGCGTATGTATGACACGGCAATTCGTACGCCATTATTGTCGTGTTATCATTGATTTACATTACCTTGCGATTGCGTGTGAATTGACACCATAGCGAGTAGTATTAAAGGCCGAAAATCCACGTAGCGAGGTTGGTCGGGGTGGTGGATGGGGCAAACACAGGACTTTCACCCAGGAGACAGAGGATCACGGCCCGCGTGTGACGTTTCCTTTCCACGTTTGTTCTTTTCCTGAACCCAACCGGTTCTACTTTTCCTAAACCCGAGTGTGACGTTTCCTAAACCCAACCGTAGCCTCACGATAACACGTAGCCTCGCGATAACACACCACGTGGCTTAAGAAAGTGGCGTGTATGTTTATGCGAAGCCATGATGTCACGTTGCTTTTTTGCAAAGAAACTACACACTTTCCAACTAGCAAAAATAAGTTTAATATCTGGCAACGTTTCGGTACTAGACCTAGACTAGAATAGATGGTCTAGTACCAAAATGTTGACAGCTATTACATTTATTTTTTGCGAGTTCGACAATGTGAGGGAGATTTTTACTCGTCCCCCTCCGACACACCTGTCTCACGTTATACATGTGTATTTTTATTTTTCTGTTCTGGGAAATTCTTTTTTACCATACTTGTAGAGGTTTTTAAATACATTATGTTGCTTAAATAATGCTACATTTGCCTGAACATCTTTCACTGTATTCTTAAAAGAGCATTTAATGCCAGAAGAAGTGCAGTATACAACAGGTTATACAAGCTCCAAACATCAAGTTAACAATGTCCAGTTACAGTACACAGTAAAAAGGGCATACTGTACGTATCTTCTCATTTTGGGCCAATTTAGTTTTATAGAAAAAGCTTGAAAGTTAAGATTTCTAATCAATTATAACAAGCATTTTGAAGAGGAGCTGTATTCCTTCCTGTATTACTTCTGAGTATTTTCAGTACTTCAGTCGTCTTGTACTCTGCCGTTGGCCGTTCAGTGTTTGTTTATGTGAGCCTGAGAGAGGAATCTCTCCTTTTGGCCCGGCACTGCTCTTTTTTCTCTGAGCAGCTGGGTCAAAGCACTCAGGCACAGTTTGGGGGAAGCCAGCACCATCTGAATTGCAAAGAAAACAGAAAATCCACTTCAGGCTCAGTCCGAACTTTATGATAACACGTAATTAATCGGCAATTGGAATCTGCTGGCGCAATCAAATGTAGCCTTAACCCCGCACCTCCATGTAATTACAATACAGGACAGAGAATATGAAGTGTGTTTTCGGGGGGGGGGGGGGTTGTTTTACTCAGAGTTTCTCCACATGAACAAACAACTTGGGAGGAAGCGTTTACAGCACGTCTGGGCAGAAATTGTTGTGTATACTGCAGGATGCTTAGTTTGTTGATTTGCTTACGGCACTGTCTGCAATGAAAGTGTTTCTCTTGAGGGGTCTTCGGTGTCTGTGTTTCACTTTGTGAGTGTCTCAGTGGAGGTCGTGTCCGGACATTAGTGTCAGTATCAAGTGGATGTTCAGCCTCTCTGTTACTGTTCGCTGCAGGCTTAAAGGCTCAGTTCACCCAAATCACAAAAATACACATTTTCCCTCTTACCTAATGTTGATATCTAGCAATGGACAGATTACTGCTGGCGCAAACTGGACGTGTCAAAGGGGACCCTTGGTCTTAGGGATTGTCTTTAAATGGGTAAAATAAAACTGTCTAAAATATATGGGGCGACTCCTGCGAGCTAGTTCAGGCAACTCGGGCTGCACTGCTGTACAAACGCGTGACATGCCTCACTCTCCGTATCATTTACCAAACACACCCCCCTCAATTTGGCAGTCTATTTAAGCTGCACATTTCCCCATCTCTGCCTTTACCGTTGCTGCTGCCTCCCTGCACCTGTATCACTGCCACATTGCAAACGCGAGTTGTCTGACTGAACTCATATTATATTTAAATAGTTATAAAAACAGCATCTTCTTATTTCTATCACTGTGGCTATTCTAACTGTGGGTCATGCTGTCTTTGCACGTACTACACTATTGTCGAAGTCTGTCTAAAAGTAGGCACAGAAATAAGCCCCCCCCTGGATTGTTTGGAAAATGTATGCAGAAACATAATCCCAGTTATTAAAGATACTTTACAGACCTCACAGTTTCAATACATAATATATTTCCTTCACACTAGAGGCATCATCGTATAGAAAATAAATAGTAGAATAGGTCAGTAGGCTGCTCCTCTGGCTGTAAATGTGAGCAAAAGCTAAAACGGAGCTCAACTTAAATCTCATGTCCATTTTGCAGTCAGATATAATAACAAATAACATATAATACACAATATACAATAATTAATGTAAACAGGTTTTTTAAATATAGTTTTTTGTCATTAATAGGAATAAAAAAGTACTTTCCTCTCAGCCAGGTGGAGGGGCCTGTCGCTGTCTGTATTTGATTGACAAACTCGTGCTGTAGCTTACAAGCCATGTGCAGACAGCAGCCGCGTTTCCATTCACGTATTTTTATGTGCATTTCGAAGCATGGCATAACAAACGCTGAATGGAAACGGCAAAATTCGATAAAACTTGTCAATTGTGCCAAAACGTTTTCACACTCGCTTGGTGTGGTTTTTGCATTTGTAGAAAAAAGAGCCGATGCTCTAAATGGGATATGGAAACGACTTTGCACAATAAGCTGATCGGCTGTTTTAGCTGACGCCGTCTTCCCAGATAATCCCATAACATGTCTTCCTCTCCGCACAGCATTAAACTTGGCCAGTACTAGCTGACATGATGGAACAATTAAAAACGTGCTAAATTGACTCGTAGATGGGTTAGATGGCCTCATTTTGTTTCTGGTTAGCAACCACTACTTCTTCTACTCCGTTTACTGGCGGATTACAGCCATGTGTAGCCTATAGCGCCGACTTCTGACCAAACTACACTGTATGTACACCTAGTTCACATTTCATTTTTTGCAACATTTCAAAAGTTCTCTTAACATTTGCTTGAAAATGTAATAGAAACACATATAGTGTGACCTAGACCATACTGCAGCACTGACACAGTGCTGGGAAAATAGTTCTGGCAATATGAGACTACTGATTCAATAACATGATTCAGCAAACTGCACACTCACAAGGTCGGCCTATTATGCTTTATATCAAGGGAAACCGATAAGAGAGACAAGCGATGAGTTCGGGTTTCTCTGGAAAAAGCGCTGCTCACTGCTGTTCAGGCATGTTTTTGAACTCATGATTCAATTTAGACTTGTTTTATTCACATTTTCCTGTGGACAGAGAAATGTATGTAACTGAGATGAAAGAGTTATTTTGGTAAACTGAGTCTCTGGTGTGTTTTTCCACTGCAGTTCACTAGCAGGTGTATTTTCCCCCCAAAAGATTCCTTCCTGCAGATTTAATGAACTTAGAAATTGAAGAGGTCTTGGTTTACCATGCTGATTTGTTGTTTGATGTTATCAGCATCTCCAGAGCAAGTGAGGGTTCAGGATGATCATCCATTCATTGGCTGCTGTGGTAAAACAAACCGAGTCGTCTCGCTCACCGACAGACCACCAACATCACAACAACATGCCTCAGAAGAAACAACAGCACAGTGATAACAGCTACAAAGGGATACATGCTTATTGAGATGTCATACTACAACCTGCCGTCTTTGCCTACATCTCACAGAACAGATGTTCAGCAATTAGCTCCAATAGGCCAGGGAAGACTTCCTGAGGTCTGTTATTTCTGAACGGCAGACAGTTTTCTTATTTTTCTCATCAAAACACCACTGATCCTTTTTCAATGAAGTCCTGAAGTTCTCTTGTTCTGCAACCAATCAATAAGACAAACGACCATGCGATTGAGTTCCGTTAAGTTCTGTAAGGCGTGGACCTCTCCAGTTGCCTTTTCGTCAGCTCAGCAAAATGTATTCTGAATTGTCTATATTACAAACATTAGTTAAGCTTTATGCGGTTGACGTTGGACGGTGATGGCATGTGGCTATGAGTCGCTCATCAGGATCGGAAAATCAACTCGCCAGTCCCCTGCCGACTGTGTTAGACTGGGCTGGCTAGCCTGCTGGCCGGTCAAGTTTTCAAACGTAAACGTCAGAGTAAACACAGAGGAAAAGGTGTAGATGGCTGTCAGCTACGACCTACGGCTACAATCCCGACCACAGTACGTGGACAAGCAAGACCCTCTCTGTGTCCATCATCATCTCTACATCAAAGGGGCCACAGGGGCAAGCATGGAGGAATTGAACACCGACTGTGATCTTCTCTTCTGGGCGTCCTGCTGGCCAGGGTGCAGGCGTCAGTCGGTGACCTAGGTCGGTTTCCGGCGGAATGTTAGAAGCTGTGGTGTGGCTGGACTGGCTGGACGTGGCTGGATCCTGGAGTGCTGGTGCCATTTAACTGGGACACATTTAGGGTTGGGTACCGTTTGAATTTTTACGATTCCAATGCCGAACCGGTACTTTTAAAACGATTCCGATTCCTAACCGATTCCCAAACCGATTCTTGAAAAACTGAAAAATGACATCAAAGAAAGGCTCTTTTATGGAGTTTTTTTTATTTATTGAAAATTATTTAAATTTACCAACATATTAACGTTTTAAAGTACTTAAATATATAAGTAAACCTTAGTCACCTAACACATAACTACAATAATTTAACAAATAACAGTTACACTATTAACAAGTAACAACAAAATAAATGTTGTTGAGTTGGTATGCCAACCAGCTTCAAACTAGCAGTTCTTTTGCAGAAAAATGACCATATTAGCCTTCTCTGGCAAGATAGACACTCCTGACGTATGGCATGTCCTGCACAGGGGAAAACTCTCAGATGGTGTCCAAGAGGTCTGTACACACAGGTATGAGTTTGAAAGGGCAGACAATTCGGGGATTTTTTTCCTCCACATGTTTCATTGAGAGTTTGATGTGTGAGTTTTCTGGCAATCAGTTACACATAACAGTTTACATTATATAAATATTGATCACACACACACACACACACACACACACACAGCTCTGGGGAATGTGGATTACCGTCACACATTTTGGACCTCACGAGATTAGATGTACGATGTACAATCGACAAGGTTCGCAAGACTTCGTTTAAAATGCCATAAAAATCAAAGTAAAACTACAGTATGTATTCAAATAACATGAAGCCCTGAACGAGAAAAGCTCTCGTGTCTTTTTATGAGACTCAAAGCTTCTGATTCTGCTCTCACTTGATGGTTTTATTGTTTTATCTTCCTCTGTAAAGGAAATCTGACACAGTAGGAGTTGTTCATGTGACAAAACCATCAGTCAGCACAAAACAAACAAGCTTTACTCTCATCTACTTCTTTCTGATGTAGTTTCACATTTTATACAGTACAAAATGTAAATATAGATGAATAATGTAAATGAACATTAGTTACACCTAACTAAACTATTCAGGAGCCGATCTGTTTGGGGATATGAAAACCAATAGCAGAATATAAAAGTATTTTTTTAATTGTACAAGGAAGCTGACTGATGTCCCGTCTCCTTTTCATGTTTCAGTGGAGAAGATCTACATCTAAAACAAAAGATGTGATGAGCTGTGTTGTGTCCGTAGCAGCTGCCTGGATATTCTTGCTGACATTGGTGTTATTTTTTCTAAATTTACTACAATATCTATGTTTACGGTAAATAATAAATTCTATAAAATCTGTCCTCATTTTACCTTACATTTTACATGCACGCTTGCTGTACTGTTGCTTCAGCGTGTAGAGAACAATTTAATGCATTTCTGCAAAAATGGAAACAAGATTAATCTAACAGACTCAGATTAGTACTTTGATTTAAAGTTACACCCTCAGTCCAAATGCATCCTTTGTTGAAATAAGGGCTCCACTTCAGTGTCTCTAGTCTTTTTGGGGCCTCGGGCCAGACTTTGAGACACCATACATTAGATGACAAATAGCCAAGAGGAGGAAACGGAGAGAGAGACTGTAAGTGAGATTTATCTTCCGTTCAAAAGGCCACCGTATTAGTTAGCGGAGCAGACAGACTGTTATCAGCTGGACAGGGATGAAATACTCCTCCTCAGTGTGTGTGTGTGTGTGTGTGTGTGTGTGTGTGTGTGTGTGTGTGTGTGTGTCAGACAGAGAGAATGCGATGGTGAACGGTGGTTCATTTTGTTTTCAAATCCCAGTTTAAAGAGTCATGCCTAACTCTACAGCTGTGAGATGGCATTGTGGGAGATTTCAGTTGCCATAGAAGCTGACAAGCCGAGGGCAAAGGGAGGACAGACTGATAGAGGGGTAAAGGAGATGAAGAAGAAGGGAGAGGAAGAGTAGGAGGAGAAATAAAAGAAAATACTTTTTAAAGTATTTTTCTTTGGATGGGCAGAAAAAGAAAAGAAGATGTAGGGCAGTAAGTAGTGAAGGAGTATAAAGATGGGGTGTGAGATATTAGATGAATAACAGATGAAAGGAGGAGGAGGTGAGAGTAGTGGAAGTGGGGATGTAGGGGGAAAAGAGAGGGAGTAAAAGAGGGAGAGATTCCCAGTGACTTGTGGCCAAACTGACCACACCCACGCAGAGCTTCTTGGAAAATCTCTTCTGGTTCTTTCTCATTCTTTACTCTCTCTAAATTCTCCCTGCACATGCAGACACTCATGTACAGAAAACACACACACACACACACACACACACACACACACACACACACACACACACACACACACACACACACACACACACACACACACATCTTCTGGCTTGAGGCCCAGCACCACAGCCACTGAGGGGCTCTAACATTCCCTTTTTATCACCCCTAAAACGAGTGAAGTCTCTCTCTCCTCCCTCAGCTCTTTGGGGACAGCAGGTAGTCAAGACGGATTGTAATCAGACATATGAAAGTCCTTTTTCTTTTAGACTTTTACATGTAAGACTGTTGGGGATGTATTTGGCTTGGAAAAAAGGACGTTGGAGTTAAGACAAGATAAGATGACACTTTATTGATCCCCAGAAAATCCCCAGAAATAAGTAAGGTAAATAGAGAAAAGTAAAATAATAATAATAATAATGATAATAATTAGAAGTAATAGAATAAAAAAAAAGAAGAATAGACATAAAACAAGAAACTATACAAGAGCAAAAATGACAAGGCAAGCAGTACACATACAGTACCAACGACCCGTGTTCGTACTATTACTAATACTGTCTCAAGTGAAGTGACAAAGTGAAGGGAAGTTAGTCATAGGAGACCCTCCACAAAACCACAAAACAGACCTTGGTCCTGTGTTTGTAATTTTGGCCCTTGCTCATGTTGGTTGTGACTCCGCTTGATTGATTAGTGGCATCCTGTCCAATGGAACAGAAACACGAGTGTTCAGATCACGTTTGATCATTTTAATGTAACAGGATTTGTATTTTGGATCAGCCTTTATTTACACCCAGTGGCCACTTTATTAGCTACACCTTTCTAATACTGAGTAGGACCCCCTTTGTCCCCAGAACAGCCTAAAACCTTGGTGTCATTAATCCAACAAGGTCCTGAAAACATTCCTAAGAGATTTTAGTCCATATTATGCAGTTGCTGCAGATTTGTGGGCTGAACGTCCATGATATCTCCCGTTTCACCGCATCCCAAAAGTGCTTTATCGGATTGAGGTGACCGTGGAGAATTAGAGTGTTGGTGGAAGCAGCTCGAGGTGACTTGCGCTTTGTGACATGGCATGTTATCCTGCTGGACGTGCAGTAGAAGATGTACAGCCTGGCTTTAAAAAAATGCACATGGTCAGCAACAACACTAGGGTTGGGTACCGAAATGTTTCTAAACAACCGGTAGCTACGGGACTGATTGATGAGCCTCATATCGGTGCCACTTAAAGGTGCAGTAGGTAAGACTTATAAAACTAACTTTCTGTCATATTTGCTGAAACTGACCCTATGTTTGACTAGAACTACATGAAGCAGGTCATTTAAAAAAAATCCGGCTTCTCTGGCACCACCTACAGCCTGTAGTGTGATTTGCAAAATCCACAGCTCCCTGTTCAGATGCACCAATCAGGGCCAGGGGGTCTATCTGCATGTCAATCACTGCTCATGCACACTCATTCATTCTCCCTTGTGGGTGGAGGGGCTTAGGAGACCGTTTTGGGCTTTAGCAGAAAGGGGGGAGGGACTGAGAAGTTGTCGATGTTCACATTTTTTGGCTAAGTCCTGGATCTTCGCAATCCGACCTACAGCACCTTTAAAGGCATGCGCTGTCCTCTGATGCTCCGAAACAGACGGTACAGGCAACAGAAGCGTCACTGCACGTGGCGCTATAACATTACACTTGGCAGCAGGTGACGTTAGCCTATTGTTAGCTAGCCAGTTCTTCTAAACCAGAGATCTTCAACAGGGGGTCCTCAGAGTTACTGCAGGGGGGCCACCAAATTGTTATTGTTTGAAAGTTTCCAAGAAAATTAAAATGTGTTAACATGAATCCAACATATTATTAGTAAATATATATCAGCCTATATGTGAAAAAAAAAACATTGATGATAAGCGTACTGGCCTATAGGTAAGGTAGTCACTAAGATAGCCATCCACAGATATTAACATTAAAACATGAATAAAATCATGTCAACAATTATTATTGTAATAGCTTAGTATTCTATGCAAAAATATGTATAAAGGCTTTAGGATGGCCTACATGTTATTGTAGAACCAGTTTAATATGCAACTTAATTTTTATAAATGTAATACATTTTTTTGCGATGTAGTAGGGGTCCCTGCTCCGTCTCTCTTTCAGTTAAGGGATCCTTAGCTTACAAAAACTTAGAAGACCCCTGCCCTAAACAAATGTTCCTCCTGCTCGAGAGGGATGATGTGCTCCCAGGAAATACAAACTCATCAGCAGTAACTTCAATCACTATATAGAATTAGTTGAACCAAATCTGTGCTAAGAAATTTGCAGTTTTAGAAAAAGTAGAGCCTGGTAAAATTACAATTATCCGTCTAATGTAATGCAGGGACCTTCAATTCAATTCAATATTTATTTATAATATCAAATCATAATTAAAGCTGCAAGCAGCATTGGACGGGCCCTCGCGCCTCTGACGATTCGCACCACCGCAAATCGTCACCAATGAAAAGGGAACTCCCTGCTGAGTTCAATGATACCTCACACAATACTCTTAAACGGGTCACCAGTTATGAAAGGGGGCGTGGCTTAAGCATAGGGGGGCAGGACAAACCATCACCAATGAATAAGGAAGTCTCTGCTGAGTTCAATGATATCCAACTAACTGCTAACTGCTGGTGGAGTTTGTGACTGTTAAATGACCATTCTACATTCCACGCAAATTCACGGCTGTGTTTATACTCAGTGTTTGTTTACAGCCCACCAAGTGCTAACGGAGAACCAATTACCAATGCGTTAGCTGAACGTCACGGAGCCTATAAATATCAGTGCACTAAATGTAGCCTGTTTCATATGTCGTTTTTATATAATGTCGTTTTTATATATTTTAAATGTGTAACACCACTTGAGCCACAGTGAAACGTTGTTTCGTGTATATGGTTGAAATGACAATAAAACACATTTGAGTTGACTCGACTGTGTCACTGTCTATTATGTCTGTAGATGGCTTGGGAGTGGACTCGTAGGGAAGCGAAGCAAGTGCATTCTGGGAGTTGTTGTCTTTCATCCACATGAGCCAAAACAACATTTTCTGACTTTTCTCAGTGTAAAAGGAACCAACTTCTAAAAAAAAATTCACATTTCTACTACATAAATGACCCAATGGTGAAATATCCCTTTAAATGTAGGTAGTAATCTCTGTGGTGACACAGCTGGCTGCTTTTCAAAATCTTGTAGCATGTGTATTAAAATGATATTAAAACAGTGTCCCTGTGGCTTTGAGCGTTAACTGGAAGTTTAGGCCGACCCTGCAAAGAAATGAAATCTCACAGGACATTTTCAAACATATTTGGCACTAGTATACGACTAAAATAGTCATTTCAGGCCTCTTAAAAGGTGCGTTATCATTTTCTTAAGGATGGAAGAAAAATTGAAACCTCAGAGAAACCCTAAACCCTCTTATTGTACTATTTTTTACATGTTCAAAATAAAACCTTAATCAAGAGTCTCTCCTCTGCTTTCCACCGCTGTCTGTCGTTCCTCTCCACGAAAACCGAAACATCTACCACGACAATCCCTCTTTCTTCTTGTTTAACCAAACTCATTTTAACCACGCTGTCTGTCATCCAGTCTATGACTCCATCATTGAGTGGCGTTCATCCAGCACCATCTGTTCAAACACGCTCACAGAGGAGCAGTTATTAATACTTTATAAAACACCGGCTTTATTTATTGTCATAGTAAATAGATTAGGACATGCAGGTAAAGTTACACACTTTCTTCCCTGTATGTGTGAACATACTGTTCTGTACAGTGAGTGTAGAAATAAGTTCATTTATTTATCCTACACCTTTCCTGCAGACATCACAGCCTGTTCTCAAATATAATTCAGGGCTGAATTGCATTTGTTATTCAATCAAACTATTTCTCTGTTTGCATTCTTTTACTGGCTTTTTACATCCAAGCATTAACCTCTTGTGGGCCATTTTCATGCATTTTTCCTTGAGCAGTAATTCTCAAACGATTTAAATCCCAACCAGCCATTACTCGCACTGCTGTGTCTTTGGATTGGATGGTTTGGATTGTCATACTTTAAACTCTGAGGAGCCTTTTGTCTGGGGACCCTTTCTATAAAAATTGGGCAGGTTAAAAAAAAAACTCAAAAAATGTAACTACACATCGCTCAGCCATGGCTTGGTAGCGTTGCATTTCCCCCGACTCATTTCCTGGTTCTCCTTCTCCATAAACAACATGAAATTAAGGAGAGGTTTTCCTGCTACAGATTTCCCACTGTTGTCAGAAAGCACAGGGGAGACACTTTGTGCACAATTTCCCATAAGCGGGCGTTTCAAAAACCTACTGCGGTCTTCTTCACAGTAAAACATCTCTGGTGATACGTCACGCGAGTCATTGGGCCAATCACAATCACTGACATTAGTTTTGAGGTAAGTGTCAACAATATAATTGTTTTCTCTAACATGTTG
Source organism: Sander vitreus (assembly GCF_031162955.1). Lineage (NCBI taxonomy): Eukaryota > Metazoa > Chordata > Actinopteri > Perciformes > Percidae > Sander > Sander vitreus. The sequence continues at coordinate 29,469,819 of NC_135858.1, forward strand.
TTAACATGTTTAACGTTAACGTTATAATGGAAAGCAATCTTGTCGGCTAGTCGGCTTGTCAGCTAACGTAAGATCAGCGAATTGTGTTGTTAGCCTACAATGTTAGTTCAATGTCAAGGATTTTGGCAAGGCTATCTCCTCCACTGCATTAGTATTGTTATCTGATTTTTAATGTATATCTTGTCGTAAGATATGAGCGAAATGAAAACGAACACGTAATGAAACAAGAGTAAGACCCATTGGTGTCTGGTTTAATGTTGATGAGTAGGGTTGGGTACCGAGACCCGGTGCTAATACGGCACCGGTGCCTTAACGACCGTTACCTACTGGACCGAATAGCAACGCGGATTTTGGTGCCTTATTTAGGTGCCACTTAAATGCCTGCACTTCTCTCTGATGCATCGAAACGGACGTTAGAGGCAACTGAAACATCGCTGCATGTCTGCCACATTCTGTAGCTGCCATTGTCTAAAAAAAACAACACAGACGGTGCGTTCACTTGAAACTCGCCTCGCCAGCCTCGTGCTGTATTCAAAGTTATTGTAAAATACCCTTTTCCCATTCAGTGGTTGTTTTTGTCATTTAACAGGAATTTACTAGTGAAATAAGTTAATGTTATAAGTTATTGTTATTACATTTTTAATAAATCATTTAATTTTGACCCTGTGGCCTTAGCAATAAACAAGCCATTCTTTAATGTCGCCGACTGTTGTTTTGTGCTCCTTTAAAAAAAATAAAAAATAAAAAAAATAAAATATATATATATATATATATATATATATATATATATATATATATATATATATATATATATATATATACATGTGCATCATACACACACACACACACACACACACACACACACACACACACACACACACACACACACACCACTGTGTTGACTTAGCCCATCTGGTCCTGATTGTGGTGAGATGATTGAGATGTTTGTCGTGGCTGAAGTGGTGACCCGGCAGTCTAACTCAGACACACACACACACACACGCGCACACACACATATACATTCTAGATAGTAGCATTTACTGACACACTCACTCACTAATTCATTTACATACACACTTACTTACTCACACTCATACAGAGCTGTGACCCTTCAATATACTGATGTAATGTTGGAGTTCTAACACACAACAGATGGTTCGGCGGTCATTGGTCTGTAATATATAATAAAGTGACACAGCAGAGAGCTCTGTCAGAGAGACACGTAAAGCTGTAATGTATATTAAACAGAAGCAGGAAGGTTTCTTTTCTTTTCTTTGCCTTGGTCATTTTTCCCATTCTGTGCCTATTTATTTTAGAGCTGGTGTCCCTGCTGGGAATTGAAGCAGTTGTCCTGGCTGTGACTTCATCGTCAGTTACAAGAATTGTAGGTTAATCATTTATCCAAATGAAATTGGGCATAAAAAGCTTCAACTTCTTTTTAAAAGATTTAGTTGTAGTTTAGTTATTTAGTTATAGCTGGTTTGACTCATTTCACATAACAGTTTCCAGTCAAAGTTCTCACACTGGCTTGTTGTGGAGCTTTAGACCGTATCACTGTAAAAATGTTCAGAACAATGGAAAGTTTGAACTTCAGTCCCATGACAACTGAGCAAACTTCATCTGCTGATGTAGACGATGCGATACGGGCAAAAGCTTCAGAATAAGCATGTGGAGATTATTTGGTTGGTTTCTGAAATCTAGTCTGTAAAATACCATCCAGCTACGGCAGGTAACTTTAATGTACTAATTTTCAGCGTGTAGCTTGCTAGCTTGTTTGTTTTTGTTTCCAGTAGCGAAGGGATTTTGAGAATGCCAACACTGCGGAAGGTCAGGCAATTATCCTGGAAATGCACTTCCATTGATCTAGACTGTGGCCTTCACAAAAATCACTACCACTACCACTTGGGGCTGCCAAAGTCAGAAAACTTAAAAAAGAAATGTACTTATACAGGCTTAAAAACAAAAGTGCTGCTATTTGCCGCTCATGGAGTCATTGGATGTCTTGTGTTTTTGTTATCTCTCTAGTGCCCACACATGAGTAAACCTCATATTTGCTGACTGTAGATTGTAGCAGCAGAGAAGGTTTGATTCAATCCTAATTTCTTTAGAAAGAGCTTTGTTTGTGTTTGGCCCACTTCTGATGAGTCCTCATGCTGCGTCCTTTGGGAACTAGAGTCAGAATAACAGGACTAACTTGGGTCCTCTCCACCACTTTCCCACTCCTACCTCTTTCACAAATAAAGCTTTCCCATAATAAGTATTAAAGCTACTTAAAGTAGAGAAAGTGAAAGTTAAAATCACATCTGTTTCTTGTTTTACTCTCCTCTCTACAAGCTGGAAATAACCACTGCACTGTTAATTTACTTATGCTACTACATCAATAAGGACTGGTGGGTTAAATTGTCCATCCTACACACATTGTATGCCAAGCAGACACACAGCTGGCAACCTCGCCGGTTGATGCGGTGGAGACAGGCTCAGTCCCGGACGGGTGCACGGGAATCCGTTACATGCTTGTCGGTTAACGGTTAATGACAGTCAGTTAACGAGTGTCGGCTATCTCTCAGAAGAACACATCTAAATCAGCATCCCTAGACTAAAATCATTTCATTTTTGAGTGGGGTTTTGTTATAACCAAAATTCAGCTGGAAAATAGACAAAATTACACCAAAAAATGAATTCTAGACAACCTGCAGATGTATTATCAAAGCATTAAAACAACATAAAAATGTCTTTTAACACGTTGGTTTAGATAACGAGAGAGACAGACACAAAATGGGGGGGCTGTGAATCATGAGGTAGAACGGTTGTCTATGATTAGAAGGTTGGTGGTTCGATCCCTGGACCTGCAGTCCTATGTCGAAGTGTCCTTGGGGCAAGACACTGAACCCTGAGTTGCTCCTGATGCTGCGCAAGGGCATGTGAATGGTTATCTGATGAGCCAACGTGATATCATGACTTTGCGTAAACATACACGCCCACTTTCTTAAGCCAAGTGACGTGGTATCTGTACGCATTTTGAGCTATCCGCTGGTCTGTCTACGCTGACTACAGCGGACGTAAACATACGAAAATACGTACAGATAACACACCACTTGGCTTTAGAAAGTTATCTGTACGTATTTTGAACACCGTATACAGTGGACGGGTTGGGTTTAGGAAAAGAAGAAAGCGACGGTTGAGTTTAGGAAATGTGACACGCGGGTTGGGTTTAAGAAAAGAAGAACGGGGTTGGCTTTAGTAAAAGAAGAAAGCGACGGTTGAGTTTAGGAAACATGACACACGGGACACAATCCCCGGTCTCCTGGGTGAAAGTCCTGTGTTTGACCCATCCTCCACCCCGACCAACCTCCCTACGTGGATTTTCGATCTTTCATACTACTCGCTACGGTGTTAACTCACACGCAATCGCAAGGTAATGTAAGTCAATGGAGGCCAAACGGTGTTGATAAACACGCTAAAAAGCGAGTATGCGTCTTGATAACATGCCAAAAATGGCATACAGATTGGCATGTCATACATACGCCACTTCATGAGATCAGTCTGGATGAGCAGGTGGCACCTTGTATGGCAGCATCGCCACCATGTGTATGAAAGTGTGTGAATGGTGAATGGCGCCTGTAGTGTGTGAAAGAGCTTTGAGTAGTCGTTAAGACCAGTGAAACGCTAATGCAGTCCATTTACATTTAACATTTACTGGAGCAACAATCACATGTACTCCACTCGCTTACCCCGACAGCACTGTAACCACGATGTAGTTATCTTATATTTCCCACAAGGAACACGTGTAAAACATCTGCGCAGTGGTTTGGTGTTTTAGAAAACACCTGTCAGGAGATGTGCTAATGTTGGAGCATATGAGGCGTGAATGAAAACAGCAGGACGGGTTTATGATGGTAGCTAAGAAAAGGAACCCTGACAGGTTGAAAAACACTAGTTACATAATTATGATCAGTATCTGCTCCATATGATAGACATAAAGTAAGGAACTGTTTATGTGGTTAGAAGGAGATATGAGATGTAAATCAAAAGGAAATAACATGACTGTGGTCTGTAGTGAGCCTGAAGGTTTCAAGTAATTATGTGGTAGTTCAATCATCTCATACCAGAAGGTAAGAACAAGAAAAAAACGAAAGTACCAATACTGCAATGTACAAGTATTCAAAATTCTACTTAAAAGTACAAAATTATTAGACTGGGTAAACCCAGCCTGATCTGCTGGCGATTTGATTTCGCCCTGCAGCTCAGACTGGAAACCTGTACGTTTATCTATCCTGCTTCCATTACACATTTGTGGGAACCAATCACAAACTGGCTTATTCACCTGGTGCACTATTGGCGGGTTTAACACGATGGCGATAGAGAAGCGACCAAGCATCTTCTTGTTTATGTTCAACAAGCTGGCCACCGAAGCGCAGCACTCCCTGGCAGCAGCCCGTTGATGCCGCTGTCGCTGCTACATCACCCGGATCGTTGGTCTGATTGGTTGAAGGACTATCCAATTGCGTACAGAGTCATTTGAGCTATGCCCGTTGATCACGCCTCTTGTGCAGAGAAAATACAGAGCAGACTCCCCAGACTAATGTTCAATCTTAAAGGTCCTATGACATGCTGCTTTTTGGATGCTTTTATATAGGCCTTAGTGGTCCCCTAATACTGTATCTGAAGTCTCTTTCTGGAATTCAACCTTGGTGCAGAATTACAGCCACTAGAGCCAGTCCCACAATGACCTTTACTTAGTATGTGCCATTTCTGTGTCTGTAGCTTTAAATGCTATTGAGGAGGAGAGGGGGGGGGGGGCATGTTGGAGGGTGGGGGTGTGGCCTTGACCAACTGCCACTTTGCTTGTTTGCAAGCCATGATGTCTCTCTTTTTCTCATGGGCGGGCCAAATTCTCTGGGCGGGCAAAGCAGAGAAAGAGGAGGTAACCTTGCGCCTTATGACCTCATAAGGGGCAGATTCCATATCGGCCCATCTGAGCTTTCATTTTCTCAAAGGCAGAGCAGGATACCCAGGGCTCAGTTTACACGTATCGCCATTTCTAGCCACTTGGGGACCATAGGCAGGCTGGGGGAACTCATATTAATGTTAATATGAGTATCGTCCACGATACGGTACCGTACGAAACGGCACCTCTGATTAATATTTAGATAATTTGATAACGGTTTAATTTAGCCACTTGATTTTTCCTGCTAAAAGCTAAGGAGTTAGCCATCACGGGGATGTATTTTGTGTCTTTGTAGCCTTTACAGAAGGTTTTCTATCCAGCCTGGAAGTTGTGCCTCTTTTCGGAATTGTTCAGCAATAAATCCAAATGCTTACATCCTAGATTTATCCACTTGATGTCCATAATTTATCAATTTTCCGTCATTTTTGCCGCTAGCTCGATGCTAGCTGCCATTTTGAATATCCCATGATGCTTTGCGAGATTGTGTTGACGTCTTTCAACCAATGGGAAGGCAGGTCCGTCATACAAAGAGTATATGGAGTGGAAAGATGGATCACTCCAGCGAATCGGAGCGAGAACAAAGGTTATAGAGTGGCAAGATAGGTCACTCCAATCTATTACCGTTCTACAGAGAAGAATGTTTTGAGATGTGGCACACATTTGGGCCTTTTTTGAAGAAATGTAAATAGTTTGTCCTTTTACATGAGTTATAATGTTCATTATGTTTATTTTTGCACTGCATGACCCAAATATATAGGAGTTGTTTTTGCTGTTTCAGAACATTGCTGTGTGTGTGATTTCAATAAATATGACTTATTATTTGATTATTGGCATAAGTGAATGTCATGAGGGCAAAAGCATCTGGACTTTTTTTGAAAAGATGTATGTATTTTGTCAACTGTATAAGTTATAATATTTATTTCTTCACAGTGTGACTCCTAATACATATGGGAACTGATTTAGACAGGAGATTGGCTTAGCTTTTATTAATATGTGTGTGATATCAATACATATCTGTGAGATTCATGTTCCGTTTTATTTATTTATTTGTCTTTAAGGTCATACAACCTTTTTTTACATTCAAGTGACCTCACTGCAGCACAAATATTCTAATAGCCCAGTTTTTCCTGAAAAGAATGTTGTTCATAAATTGACTGTAGACAACAGGGTTGATGTTTTACAAGCTTTTTTAGAAAATAAAACCAGACGGACAATGAACTGTAAAAATGACCTTAGGTTTCTGAGCGTTAAAAAACCTCATGAAGTGAAATTTTCATGCCATGGGACCTTTAAAAGATTGAGCTCAGCATCAGGTTTGTGAGAAGCATACATAGAAACTGGGGGGATGTTTTATTAACCAAAGTAACTTGTTTTCTCGATCTAGGACTCAGAATTGCAGTCAAAGTCTTTTAAATAATTGTATAAATACTGTGTCTTTGCTAAGATGATAAGACTGATTCTGCATTGGTCTGGAATATGCAAACTTATTCTTGTTTGTCAAGTCCTCGCCTGATTCAGGTCGTATCCCTAAAGACCAAACATTTTGAAGAAACTAGGTTTTCTCTTGACAGCAGTTATATTTGTGCTTTTGATACTTTATCTGAATATAACATAGCCTGGATATTGACATGTTTTGTATCACTAAATAGCCATGAGATAATAAAGGCTTTTTTAAGCCATTACTCTCTTAAGTGCTTCAGATTCCTTAAACATTTCTAAAATAGTAGGATCCCCAAACTGAAAAGCCCCACAGGGACACTTTCTACACAGCCGAGCAGCACTCCACACAGACTGTATTGTGACTGTATACTGGATATTGTTTCCTTGTCTGTATTATTGTCTGCTATTTCTTATCCTGATGAACCAGGGCTCTTTAAGGAAACACAAACCACAGGGTAGTTACTGGTGGCTCTTTATGAGGAAATGAAATGTTCAAATCTCTCTCCATCACTCCAGACTACCTTAAGGGATTCCTGTCTGTGTCACAGGGGTTCAACAGGTGTGTCACCACAGACACAGCGAGACAGATGTTTTGTTGCAGAGGCATACTGTAGGAGTGAAGTGCACAGGGCATACCATGACTGAATGGACTTAATTACAAAACAAGCATTTAAAAAAGACAATACTGTTAATACTAGGGGTGTAAGAAAAAATGTATACACTTGAGTATCGCAATATTTTATTTAGCAATACTATATTGATTTTCAAAAACGCAATATCGATTTTTTAAAATTAATTATATATATATATATATATATATATTTATTTTTTTTTTTTTCAATTTTAGTTTACGTGCAAAAATATTCATTCAATACAGTGGTTCGCGTTTATGTTATGTTTAAACCCCCTACCGCTAGACGGCTATGCTGAGACACACCACTAGTGTCCTTGCCTAACAGTGCCTAGCAGTGCCTGACTTTTTGCTAGAAGCTAACAATGTAGCTATGGCTGAACTTTGGCCTACTTTGGCATATAAAAATTAGCTCACTAAGAACCTGTGAACAACAATCCCAAACTGGCAGTTTGATTTTCTGTGTACTGAATTGTTTACCTAAAGTAAACTTCTTTGACTTGTATGCACATCATGTCTTTTTTTAAATATTAGTTTTTCTAAAATTATACTTTAAAAAAATCCCAATATATCGCCTTACGCACAGTATCGAAATATATTGAATCGTGACCCATGTATCGTGATACGTATCGTATCGCCAGATTATTGCCAATACACAGCCCTAGTTAATACGCTAATAAAAGGTTAAAATGAATACAATGATTTTTCTCAAGTAATTACAAAAATGTTTACATTTAGTAACCACAAGGAAACCACATTGAAATAAATATTTGGGACATCTCGCTTCACCAGAAGTTAACAGAAGGTCAGCCATTATAAGAAAAGACAAAAAATGAGAAAAGTCTGTGTGATGGGAGCAGTAATTTCCAAATATTATTAGTATGTCTGTAATGCAAAGTTCTAAATTGGATTACAGACAATACACAGACACTTGGGATTCTGCAGTTATCACATTAGGGTTCATAAAGAAGGCCAAGACAAAGCAGATTTCTACAAAGATCTACAAAAATGGAGATCATTGAGATCATTAAAACAAATACATTACCAGGACATATATTTTCATATTTTCTGCCTGGTTATTAAGCGTTGACAGCCGTAATAGTTCATGTGCAGTGGATCAGTGTAAAGGACACTCTGTTCATGTTCACTTCCTAACAAGCAGATTAGAGATCATAGCTAATGCAGAACTTTTCTTTAAACCTGTGTCATCTTATCATCAAGTCTTGTATCTCTACAATGATGCTAAAGTAAATGTTTAAAGTATGTCTAAAGATTATAGGTCGGACGACTAAAATAAGTTGCCACAAGTTGCCTTTTTATTGGTTGTTATGCTCAGCTTGCCTTCTGTACTGCACTTTAGCTAGTGTATGCGTTTTAAGCATTTACTGATGAAAGTTTATTGTCTGACACATGTATGGATTAAAGCGTCAAGCTGTTTGGTTCTCTTAGAATGATACATCATTCGTCAAACAATATACAAGAGGGACAGAGAGTGAAAGTAAAAAAAGGTGAAAAGACAGAGAGAAATGAAGATAGATGAGATGAAACGAGTATTTGCACACCTGAAGATGATAAGTTGATACATGAGAAAAAGAAAGAGATAAGGGATGAAAGTTGTTGAGGGGTAATGAGAGAGGACAGAGATATACTTCCCTGCAAGTTTGTCAAGCGCAGCGCTGTTCAGAAATGAAGCCTGAGGCCGTTGGCTTGTTCTGCTCCTTCGTAACACTCTGAGATTCAGCCAAAACATCTGGACTCTCTGATGCTCCGAGACACACTGCAATAATACAACCGGCTCTGCAAGTATGCATGTGAGTTTTTGTTCAGATTCATCAAGCTCACGATGTTTTTACAAGCCAAGTTAGATCAAGTATATCATTATATATGACTATCGTTTTTCAAGAGATTATCACTATCGCTCACTATTTATACAAGATGTCAAACAAACACACTCAACTTTAAAGTATCTAAGGTTGTGTGTCTGTGTGTGTGATTAACATATATTTAAAGGAGTGAAAAAATCATAGGAATGAATTCGGTAGGAATATACAGTACAAGTCTTGCAAGTTCAAACCTGTTGCTGTTTGTTTTCAGTCATTTTCTTGTGGTCTCCAACTTCTGCTCTCCCACACTGACATAGTTTCTCTGATTATGTGACACTTACAAGTTTCTATTTTCAGATATATAAAAAAAGTCCTTATAGTTCTGTGCATTTAGATCCCCTATTGGGACAAAGACACGGCAGCAATACTCACTTCCAGTTATACCTTGTTCAAACTACACGACTTTAGCCCTGGTTTTCCACTTGCCGACAGTTTTTGGAGGCGCCAACCCCCCCCCCCACACACACACACACACATACACACAAAGGGCCCAAATCAGAGGCAAATCAGCGTTGGCTCGGTCTTGCAAATCATCAAGTCTGGGAGTCCAAGTTCCAATGAGAGGGTGAGACTCAGGTTGAGGGGAAACCTGGGGGTGGGGGGAAGGGGGGGACTTTACTGTCTGTGTTGCAGACCAAAGTAGTTTTTACACCTCAGGGAAACAGGTTTTAAACAGTAATGACGTGTGGAAACAGGATATTTTGTGAACACGTGTGCCAACGACAACATCACCAAGCGTGACTACGAGGAAAGTTCAAAGAATTGCCTGGTATTATGTCATGTTCCGTGTCACTTCTCAGGGATACCTCCTGGTGAAAGATGTTGTAGTGTGAAAACCACGACTTCAAGACTCCCGATTATAAGATAGCAAGTTGTATATTGTTTTTTTTTTTTTTAACATAATTTTTTGGGGCTTCTTTTGGCCTTTAATGGATAGGACAGCTGAGGACAGGGAAGTGGGCGAGAGAGAGGGGGAACGACATGCAGCAGAGGGCCGCCGACTGGTAAGGACTGAGCATTAGGACATGGGCCGCACCCCGCTCAACCAGCCGCCGACTGGTAAAGACTGGTCTGGACTGGTCTGGACAGGACAGTCATAAAGCCAATTTTACACATTAGTCTGTTTCCATGTGTTGGGAAGTTCTCCTGCATATGTTTTAAAAGTAAGATATAGCCTTTGATGCCTCCAGAGGGAGCTGTGAGAAGTCTGATAAATGTCAAGTGATGTCACTTGAGTCAGCGTCGGATGGGTCTGAAGACTACAAGTTTGAAAATGAAATAAATCTGGTGGTGTGGAGTTAGAAAGCAGTGAAACATCTGTAGCTGCTCATCTCTGCTGCAGGTTAGAGGCTCCAGGCTACATTAGCTGCTCTTACTGTCTCGCTGTCGAGTCGAGTTGCATTGTGGGTAATGCAGGCGCCAGGTTTTGACAAGAAAGAATATTGAGTGGAATAAAAAAGAGATCTTTAATTCTGCTGCATCCGATTTTGATACTGTTTTTGATTGTCGTACGTGAATCCACCTTAAACCACGTCCCCCATCAGTGATGTCACAGAGTCCTGGAGTACACTGGTACACCGCTGCTGCAGCAAGATTAGACAGATAGACGTGTTAAGTTAACTCTTTAAGCCTATGAAAGGATGGTGGAAATGGGCAAAGGAACTGAACCTGTGTCTCTGATGGTAACACTTTGTGCAGCCATCCACCTCCAAAGCTTCACCTTTCACTGCCCTGTGACGTCAAACTACTTTCTGTTTGGAACTAAACATAAACATGGATCATTTTTAGCTGTTTGCCTTCCTCAGTCCAGTCACTCAGTGTCCCTTCGGGTCCAGAGCTGCCAGCTCAGATCCCGACACACATCAGCGACCCACAGTGCACTTGTTACCCCAGATTCCTATCGGTGCTACTTGCCTGTGCGTCAGTCTTCTTATCGGGGCTGTTTGGTGACCCAGCCCCCCTCCCTCCCCCTCCCTCTCTCTCTGTGAAGTCACCCAGAGGGCCAGATCACAGCGAAGCCAACATGTGGTTTGAGTTAGCATCTCAGAAACAAGCCCTCCATACGTGGGGTTGTCTGTGTAGTCCCAGAGCTTGTCGGTCAGCTTGTGTAGCTTCTAATTGTGTGTGTGTGTGTGTGTGTGTGTGTGTGTGTGTGTGTGTGTGTGTGTGTGTGTGTAGTTCTAATCCTACAGCAGGAAGTAAGGGTCAATTAAAATGTCAGCACACTGCGTCTCTAGAGACTCGACAAAAAAATAACAAGACCAAAAAAGAACCTGCTGAACTTTTCTTGCTTATTTCGATTATTCTGAATTCTCTATGTTCTCCTTTACTCTCACTCTCACCCACTGACAACATATTTCTGTTCAAACTTTCTATACCGCAGCCTTTATTCCCCCCCCCCTCTGTTTCTCTGCTGTTTGGGCTGTGCAGCAGCCAGGTGGAAGTTTTGGCTTTCGTCAAAGTTTATCCGCGCAGCATCTCAGGAAGCAGAGCACGGAGGGAGAAACGAACCAGCTCGTTCCACCAATTTTCTCCTTGTTTGATTATTTGATTAGCTTTCCCGCTGCATCGCAACATCTGATGTTTTCCCTCCTTGTTCCCGGTTCCACTATGCTTACTCGCGCAAAAAGTCCCTGTAAAAGGCCACTTGGATTTGTGACGGCTGCGATACGGATCGTCAAATCATTTTCTGATTGAACAGAGCGACGCTTGTTTAATCTGAAGCTGAATTGAAGCAGGCTAAACATAATAACACATGAGTAACTTTAATTGAGTCGCATGAAAATGAGTAACATGAAGACTGATGAATGCGATAAAGTCAATCAGTGTGGATAACATCAGCCGTTGCGAGGAATAAAGCCATGATAACATGACGCTGGTGAAACTGGAGGATTAGTCAGCACTTATAAAAATGAATCAGCTGCCAGCCTTCAGCAGTCATAACAAACACATTTCAGCCACATTGAAATGGCCTTTGTGGTGTTTCCAAACCTTTTGCATTTCGTTACTTAAACTCAGGAGATTTCTTTGTCCTGTGTGTCTGTTTGCAAAGAAATCTGACACACATCTCCTGTGATGAACATTTTACCTTATTAAAATTATTGCAAAGGATCATGTAACCTTCTCTACTTACTGGTTATTGTTTTAATTTGTCATTGATGACCATTTGTGTTCATACTTATTGTCTCTTTTGACTGAGCTGTGTGTAATGACACAAACAACAGTGAGATTGACACATTTTCTTTTTCATGAGCTACTTGTTGGAAATACTGAAGGCCCTGGTCGAAATATATAAGGTTAATGAGCATAAATTATTAATATAATATGACTGAATGAATGAGTTTGATTGTAAGAATGGGACTTCTGAAATTGACGTGACACGATCAGCTAGAGAGCAGACGTCTCACTCTGTTGGACTTGTTGGAACTACAGAAACTCCACTCATGGTTGCACTTTGGCGTTACAGAGATGCTCATTCTCATGTAAACTCTATTGCAGAAAACCCACAAACCAGACATGTTTTGTCATCAAGTTACTCACTAAAGTAAGTTAGTAAAGTATGTTAGTTAGTGAGAGCTGATATGACCTGCCACCGATAAATGAAAGTAAAGTGATCCAGACTAATATGTGATCTGGGCATTGTGGCCTTGACTTGTCCTCCCACTGACTCATCGAACAGCCTCATTGGTAACTGGCCGTCCCACCGGGACCAATCTGTTTGTTGGTCCAACGATATATTTATCAACTGCCTGTGCTTCTCAGTGGCACTGATACCCTGAAGACGTGCAGTCTGAGGGATGAATTGATGGCTGAGTGGCTGGATTATTTATTTGTCGGGGGTTAAAGGTCACAGCATGGCAGTGCGAGTTGGCACCGGTTGATATTCCCAGAGATGGAGAGACCTGCGTCTTTATATACCAGACCTCTTGACATGTTTGATTTGGTGAACTTCATGCACTGAGTGGGTGGTGTTAGTGCTCAGTATGCAGTATTTTAATGCTGAGCTTCTGGATAGACTTAACACAACGAGGGTATGAGTCAAAGTTACTGTATGCTGTGGAAAGAAATGAATTATGTAAGGGTTAATGCCATTCGAGGTGTCCATTGTCAGGTATTAATGGACGACGGCGAGGCGTGAACCGTCCGACGCGCAGTTCATTAATTACATGGCAATGGACACATCGAAGGGCATTAACCTGCTTATACCATGGTCACTTGCCAAATTGAAACATTTGCACCCAGCAAAAAGAAAACGCTACATATAATATTAAATGAAGTTAACTGTTCACACAACACAGTAACGTGAGCTATATAAATTAGCTGGATACATGGGTAAACCTGAATTTATCTTACCAGTGTATCTCCGTGTGTACTTCGTCCACAACAATCCCACCAATGGTCCCAAAACGTCCCCAGTTAGAGAGGAAATGCCAGTAAACATATTCTTTGTAAATCTTTACAATCAGTCCCCGAAAGAACCAAGCAGGCCTGCCTTGTTGCACGATCACAATGTTTTCAAAACTGCAGCTTGCTAGTTCGAAGTTTGTTGTTGTTTCTGTAGCCAATGGATTTTGAGAACGACAACACACAGAGAGCTGAAGCGGGGGGCAAAGCCTGTCAGGCTTTATCCTGGAAATGTACTTCTGTTGATCCAGACTAATTAAAGTCCAATGTTAGCCTTGTCTTTTGTTTTTGTTCTATTAGTCTGTCCTTCCCTTTTTGTATTGTCGCAGACAGTTTTACCTTTTAATGCTTCTATCACATCACATACTCTGAATCCTTTCAATGTGTCTTTTTGGTCCTCAGTTGGAGAACGTCATTCAGAAGAGCGTGCAGCCGGGCATCACTAACATACCGTCACACGTCGTCCACAACCAAACAGCCACCATGCTGGCGATCGGAACGAACCTGCTCACTCACTCAGCGGAGCAGACTCGCAAACTCAACGTGGTGGAAGCCAAGGTAACCAGTTGCCACTTTGCTGACCTCGTCACCTGAAAGCAGATTTCCTCGTTTGAATGTTTAACGTTTATGTTTAACACGTTCCACCAGGTGCTGAACCACACGTCTCGAATAGAGATCCAGCTGCTGGAGAATTCTCTGTCCACCAACAAGCTGGAGAAGGAGCTGCTGCTGCAGACCTCGGAGATCAGTCAGCTGCGAGACAAGAACAGGTAGGAAACTTCATTGCTTCCAAATCTCGCTTCAAGTCTGAATCTGTTGTACATTAGACACTCAATAGTGCTATATAGGGACACTTTAGGAGTAACAATTTCAAAATCAGTATGTGTACACATACAAGGAATTTGACGGGTTTTTTTTTTTTTAAAAGTGTTGTGCAATTTCACACTTACAGTTCAGTTCACACAGATTAAAATGACCGGAACTAGTTCATGTTCAGTGTTTTTTAAAGTGCTCATATTATGCCCATTTTCCATCCATCCATCCATCCATCCATCTTCGTCCGCTTATCCGGGGTCGGGTCGTGGGGGTAGCAGCTCCAGCAAGGGACCCCAAATTTCTCTTTCCCGAGCCACATTAACCAGCTCCGACTGGGGGATGCTGAGGCATTCCCAGGCCAGGTTGGAGATATAATCCCTCCACCTAGTCCTGGGTCTTCCCTGAGGCCTCCTCCCAGCCCATTTTCAAGTTTATAATTGTATTTGAATATCAGAATAGGTTTACATGGTTTAATTGTCGTACTGCACATTGCTGCAGCTCCTCTTTTCACCCTGTGTGTTGAGCTCTCTGTGGAGTGAGGCATCACACTTCTGTTCCATCTTTGTTGGGAGTCGCACATGCGCAGTAAGTACTGCTAGCTTGTCAGTTGCAGAGCATGAGGGCGTGTCATGCTAGCAGCTAGGCGAGCATTATAACGTTTGTTACAAAGTGACCACGTTTGTCTCTGAAGTAAAGGCTGGACTACAATAGAGCTGTTTGGAGCAGTTTGTGAACAGTGTTTTCTGTTGGAGATGGTAAGTCCCTTTGGGGTGGACTTTGGGATTTTTCACTTTGTAAACCTATTACATGCACAAAAAAGATATATAACACTATAAAGGAAAGGGAAAAAGCCAAAAAGCATAATATGAGCACTTTATATGATCTGCGCCGAGCTATTATTTTTCAGTAAAACCTCCTAGATTTTTGATGAAACTCCTTCAAAAATGCATATAAACTGACATCAGCAGTACGGGTAGCTGCGTCTGAATTGCCAGTTGCACAAGCAACACAGGTGTTGTGTGGAAGTCTGTCCCCCCTGTCAAATAGTGTTCCCATATGTGTAATATGTGAGCATATTGACAATCTAATATATAATAGGGATGTATGTAAATATACTGTACATACATAGGGATGAAATATAATCATGATAATATTGGAATTCAAACAAAAACTGCCACAGTTTAAAGACATAAAGAACCAAAGAACACGACTGAGGAGGTAAAAAGAAGTGTCTTTATTTAGAAAAAAAAGTACAAGAATGCAAAAAATCCAGGCAGTCAAATCAAGAACAGAGAGGTCAGGCTGAGGCTAAATCTGAAATCCACAGGCTGGGTCAAAAACTAAATCAGGATCAAAAAACAGACAGGCAATAATGTGAACGCAGGAAAGCTAAGGCACAAAGCCAATCTGGCAGAGAGCTAGTGGATGTGGACTGCTAAATATTCTAGGGATCTCATGAGGGAATGGGGAACAGGTGAGCGACAAGGATGAGCTAAAGTGATACTGCTGACAGAAGGCCGGCAGATAGGAGTGGCAGGATCTGCAATGACTGCACAGTTGGAGCACAAAGTAAAAACAAGCAAACTGAATAAATGAATAAAAAAGACTGAAATTTAAAACCATAACAAACTTGAGCAGGGAAGATATTCTGCCACTGGTACAGGAAGTACATCAGAGTCTGATGTACTTCAAAAGTTAAAGACCAAAGATAAAAGTTACCTCCTGGTAAAAGTGCACCCCTGAGGATACAAAAACAACATATGAAGAGTTCATCTGCAAAAACAGATGAAATAAAACAAAAACAAAAACACCAGTTTTATTGATGTTCCCTGGACTGCACCAAAACAAAGAAAACAGGATTTAGGAAAATATATATGTTTTGCGAATGAACTCTTAATATGAGTTAATCATAGTCAGTCAGTGTCCACAGTTAGAATCTGAACATGTTGACATGTTAATTGTCCCGTCTCTCTTACGTCATAAGACCATTCAACATTACCTGTTATCTTCCTACTGTCTGAATCTCTGATGAAGACATTAATACATCTCTAAATATTTAACAAATAAACCAAACACACTGCTCATCATGACCAGTGATAAAGTATATTGTAATGTCTGTCCAAAGCTCTTCTGTGTCTCTGCACCGCAGCCATCTAACACCCAGACACACCAGCCTACTGTTAACCAACTTTCAGCTTTAAAGGACAATTCCGGTGCAAAATGAACCTAGGGGTTAATAACATATGTGTACCGAGTTGACCGTTCTCTGGGACATGTTTTCATGCTAATGGAATGTGTCTCTAGCTTTAAACAAGCTACCGCAAACCGGTGGTTAGCTGCTAACGCTAGCTTTCGGGGCAGATGGTAAATCGCTATTTTATACCACTAACAAGGCTCAAAATAGCACCACACTTCAACGGTAGCATAATGAAGGTCCCTACATGTAAACCGAAGCATTGAGAACTTTGTAAGTGTACAGACAGTTTATTAAAAAGATAGATTATAAAGACAGTAGCGTTCATGTTTACATGAGGGCGTCATCTTGGAAAACAGTCATGAGCAGTCAAACGACGAACGCCGTGCAACCAGTAACCAGTAACATAGCTTAAACACAGCGTTTGTGATTCGACTGGTCATGACTGTTTTCCAAGATGGCGCCCGCATGTAAACATGAATGCTACTGTCTTTAATCTATCTTTTTAATAAACTGTCTGTACACTTCATTATGCTACCGTTGAAGTGTGGTGCTATTTTGAGCCTTGTTAGTGCTAGTTAGAAAGCTAGCGTTAGCAGCTAACCACCGGTTTGCGGTAGCTTGTTTAAAGCTAGAGACGCATTCGATTAGTATGAAAACAGATACCAGAGAATAGTCGACTCACTACACATATGTTATTAATTGTCCTTTAAGGGCATTTTCAAGGCAAAATAAATTTCATAAATAGCTTCTATTGTTTTAAAGTGCTCATGTTGTGCTTTTTGGCTTTTCCCCTTTCCTTTATTGTGTTATATATCTTTTGTGTGCACATTATAGGTTTACAAAGTGAAAAAGCCCAAAGTCCACCCCAAAGGGACTTACCATCTCCAACAGAAAACACTGTTCACTTAACTCCAAACAGCTCTATTGTAGTCCAGCCTTTACTTCTGTGACGAACGTGCATCACTTTGTAACACTAGCTGCTAGCATGACACTCCCTCATGCTCTGCAACTGATTAGCTAGCAGTACTGTGCATGTGCGACTCCCAACAAAGATGGAACAGAAGTGAGATGCCTCACTCTGTAGCTAAAACAGAGAGCTCAACACACAGGGTGAAAAGAGGAGCTGCAGCAATGTGCAGTACAACAAAAAGATGGTGTTTTTTGAAAATTAAACCACATAAACCTATTCTGGTACAACCTCTAAAATACAATTAATGAACCTGAAAATGAGCATAATATGAGCACTTTAAATCCTGTGCAGACATGTTTTAGGACACATAGGAATACATTGCTTCAAACAATAATCTGTGGGTGATGTCTGAAAACAGTTGAATTGACCCTGAGTGGGGAGGGGGAGGGAGACAAGAGCCTTATCAGTGATTTCACAACTATAACAGTGAGAACATTTGAAATACAAGCAAGTCATTAGAGATGAAGGAAATATGTCCACAGCTGTTGCTGCGAGACATGCCAATATTTGGAATCACAATATTTTCACTATTTTTCACGGTGAGGTGAAGTTAGACGGTGTGCTGAGCGGTAAAACATGCAGAGTAATTATCAAGCGTGTTCTCTGTTACAGTAATAGATATAATACAAACAGAGAGGCAGATACCCAGTGTGCGAGGGTGTGTGTGTGTGTGTGTGTGTGTGTGTGTGTGTGTGTGTGTGTGTGTGTGTGTGTGTGTGTGTGTGTGTGTGTTCCAGTGTGAGAGGTTTTACATTGAGTGTTAACTCTTCTCTTTAATTAACTCTCAGGGGGCATATGTCTTCGTTTACGGTAGAACGACAGTTTCTGTGGACTTCGGTGATGCATGAGGAGGCTTTAGCCTCACATGTTCACACTGATTTGACTGGGGGAGTCTTCTCGCAGACAGATGCTTTCAGTTGCTAACAAGCCACGCAAGCTCCAGCTGTCTTGTTTGGAGCTAAGTGTTTCTGTTTTTGTTCTTTTCATACAAACTTCTCTCTTTTTCTTCTCATCTCCTTCAGATCATTCAGAGGATTTTTTTCACTCCAAGTTGGCTGAACAATGCAGATGTATCTTCACTTTAATTAACGCTGCCCACGTCAAACCAGCGTCTGTTCAGTTCCACTTCTGTCCTTGTTTGGAGTTTATTTAAATTCACTGTTTATTGCAGAGTGAATACCTCATCAGGGAGGTGTAGGTGGACTATTGGGCCAACAGTTATCAGGGTTTCTTTTAACCCTTACCATGATAGTTGGCTAACCTTAACCTACTCGTTTAAGTGACCTAAACGTAACCACATTTGAACCACAGAGGTGGCAGATCAGGAAATGCTCATATAAGTCTTATTTATGAAGACTCTGACAAGCAAGTTATTTAGTTGTTTAGGTACGTGGACTCCTCTGCGTGCACAGTACTTCTCAAAAGTCATATTTTTCCAAAATATAGCTAAATAAAAAGAGTAAGAAATAAGAAAAACAGTCTAGTTTTGACTTGGTGAGAAAGCATTCTTGAGCTAATCCTGTGTGTTTTGAGAGGTCCCTAAAAGCCTTAAAGATAGGAACAGTTCACAACCGCGGAGCATTTTACCTTAAAATATGGCAATGATGTGTTCAGAGAGCTGGTTCTGATTATTTTGGGTAATGGTCAGGCCGATGAGCCACTACGGGATGAAGGCTGCGACAGTGTCAATTTTTACCTAAGAATCTGGCATTTCTTTTACCATTACCTAGCAATAAAAAAGTGTAAACGTTGCTGTGAAAACATGTATAAAAGCATGGACATAACACTGATGAAGTTTTAGTTTTTGTTAGTCACATACAGGTTTTTGCACTCTTGACGTACTACAAAACAGTTTGATGCTTCATGAAACACATCGGACTTAATGTCCCTTAAATTTATAATTTCCTGGTTTTAATTTTCTCATAGTTCTTTGTTGTAGTTTCACAAGTTTGATATTTGATCAATCTTTTGAGTCTTTTTTTATTTTAAAAGTCCAAATTCTCTGCTTCCAGCTTCTTAAATGTGAATATTTCTTCACTCCTCTGTGACAGTAAACTAAATATATTTGAGAAGTGGAAAAAACAAGACATTTGAGGAAGTCATCTTGGGCTTTGGGAAACATTGATCCACATTTTTCACCATTTTCTGACATTTTATAGACCTAACAACTACTCCATTAATCGAGAGAAATAATCAGCAGATTAATGGACAATGAAAATAATTGTTAGTTGCAGCCCTAAACTCAACATTTAATATCTGTGTTCAAATAGAAAAATACTTTTTAGAAAGAGTCAGCTTTATTTTCTGTGTTTTGGATGTAGTTGGGGATGTGTGCAAACTCATTAATCCACACACTCATGCTGTACAAACCGCAGCACCACGTCGATCAGTGGCTCCCCATCAGTCCTCATCCCACTGAATGATGTTGGGTCGTTCATGTGCAGGTCAGCATGTTGAAGTGATCAGAACCAGCAGCTGGTCATGTGTTTCAGCTCCCATTGTGGCCAACGTCTCACCTACGGATGTAAAGTGATACCACTCACAGGTGGAACAGAGCCACATGTGGAGGGTCACGTCTGACTCTTGTCAGCTACACTTCAGCACAAACTGGACTTCAGGTTCTACAGTGTGGTTAGAAAGGCTAACGGATGTTATATTAACAGATCTCACATTACATTCAATTCAATTTAATGTATTGTCATTCAGCATGTTAGACACACGGAGAACGAAATTCGGACCAGCAATATGGCAGTGGCAGTAATTCATTAGCCTATGGTTTAAATATAGAATAAATAGGATAAGAAATAGGATAATAAAATCAGTTCTTTAAAAACAATCAAAGTGGCAGTATTTCAGGGCATCAGCAGTCCATAAAGTGCATCAGCAGTCCATAAGGTAAAGTGCATACAGTTCAATAAATGCATACAGTTCTTTCTGTATGGGGTGTTAATGTACTGATATTCACAGGAGAACAGGGGAGCCTAAATCCTCCTGGTCTATCATCCTCCTGCAGGGCTGGTAAACCTCATTGGTCCAGACTGAAATATGTCAACGACTATT
The DNA here is from genome assembly GCF_031162955.1 of Sander vitreus. Taxonomy (NCBI): domain Eukaryota; kingdom Metazoa; phylum Chordata; class Actinopteri; order Perciformes; family Percidae; genus Sander; species Sander vitreus. The sequence continues at coordinate 29,490,168 of NC_135858.1, forward strand.
TGATGGATTAAGATGAAATTTTGTACAGGTGTTCACGGTTCCCAGAGGATGAATCCTTTCCTCATCCCCTGACTTTTCCTCCCGTGCCAACACAGTTTTCACGTATCTTGTGAATTACTATCTACTTCTCTCTACTTGATGTATTTGTACAGACATTCATGGTAACCAGAAGATCAACCCTGCTGATTTTGCTGGTCACCCGACGTTACCTCTAGCGCCACCATGAGGTGAAATGCTTAAAAACAAAGCAAAACATTTTGTACAAACGTTCATGTTCCTCTCAGGATGAATTGTACCACATTCTTCTCTTAACACCACATATTCTGTGCTAAGCTTGTCGCGTGGCGACTTGTTTTACTGTAAACTACGGTAATTAATCTTGCAGCAGGAAATGAATCGGGACATTAAGTCCCTGAACGTTAGTGATGAATCTACTTATACAGAAGGTAATGAGATACTTCATTTCAAATAATGTATTTTCCTGATATTGGACAATAGCACAACGTATTTAACGTATTAGTGAGTTATTCTGGGAAACATTGGAGATGGAGATACATATTCCCACCCGACTCCCACAGCCCCCCCCCACCACCACACTTACTGTTCTCTGAGCCAGAAAAGTGAGTGTGAACTGGAAATCAGTGTGTCAGTGTCCCATGTTTCCCTCTGAAGCCGCTGCCACTCCTTCATCAGGTTTCGTTCACTTGGCCCCCGTGTTGTTGATGTAACTGTGGGCTGGCGTCTATTTCCAGCAGCTGTACTGCTGGTTCAGCTGCAGAGATAACGTGAACTGCAGTCTGCTCTGGCAGAAAGAATGATGGGCGGTTATTAATCTTTATTTCACTGTTTTACGGCTTCTCTAACATGAGGGAGTAACTCAGGAGTAACAACCTCTGGGCCATTACAGACAGATTTGTAGTACAAATAGTTTGGTTTTTTGTTGGCACACACACACACACACACACTGTAAGATAGTCTGATAATAATATGACACATTCCAGGAGTTATTGTGTGATGACATAGTAATTTACTTTCCCTCAGTCTGCCGTCTCCACTCCTTAATTTAGTTATTGCCTACATTTCCCAGAATACCTTTATCCAGCTGCTACAGAAGTGTCTGTCTGTGCTATATGTTATACGTCTTCTATACGTTTTTCATTTTAACATAAATGATGGTGGGACATCAGAAGTCGGTCTCTGCTTCTGACGGACTGAAACTAACACCTGATCAGTTTAAGGCTGATGTTTTACTGAGACTTTCCTTCATGAAAAACAACAGCATCACTCGTTTCAAAAGGTTTCCCCAAAACGACATTCACGTGACAAAGCCCTTTACCAGACGCAGTATGTTGTGAACAAACAAAAGTTCTCTTTGCATACCGTGTTAGTCACTGAAACTTACTTGTGTGTATCTTTGAAGTCTAAGGCTGCATTCACACACACACACACACACACACACACTGCAGCGGTCCTCTAGCCTGACAAGCCAGACCCACATCAACATGTTGGGTCTGGGAACACACCATTGGCAGGGCTCAATCCGAGGGGAGGGATAAACGGTTGTCTTTCAAATTCCCTCTGCACGCAATAAGATAGCGCTACAACCAACCAGAGCAACGCTAGTTGATAGATTAAACTTTTGCCGTATCCGGTCGTCAAAACTCTGAACACATCTTCCTTTTTTAAGAATGACTTCAGCGCCGTTCTTTGTTCTTTTCTCAAAGAAAAGCTTAACTCCAAGTCTGCGGCGAAAAAGTTGAGACCAATTTAACAGTGCATTTTGAGGTGGTGTGAGAGTCCCGTACAGGAAACAGGAAACATCACTGCCTCTATTGCTGCCACAAGGAAGTTTAACAACACTAAACACAAGCACTGAACTGCCCAGGAGTTTGTGGAACAGCTCTCCGTCTCTTTTCTCTCTCTCTCTCTTTCTCTGTGAAATGAAGCTGTCTTCAATTGCGTTCAGAAATGTTGAGATCTATAAACAATCTGATGGAAAACAGTAATTGTGTCAGTAATAAAGTCTACTTGTGCTACATTGGGGGGTTAAAGAACACAACTTGGCGTCACACAAATGGGCCGTTTCAGTGACACTCCCGCCGCCTGCGGACAATCGGAGGAGGGCTTTCTTTGGTCTGAACGCGTGTTGACAGGATTTCCTTCCTCACAGAACATTGGCAAAGCTGCAAAGTATTTTCCTCTTTTCTTCTTTACTGTCTTTGTTGACGCATTGCAGTATATCTTGGCATGTTACCGCCCCCCTGTTGTCACACCCGACACCACCGATGTTCTCTGTGTTCTCTGTTGCACCTGTAACCACACAGCAGTGTTGTCACGTAGGGCTGGGACGGTATGGATTTTTTCTTACCGCGGTTGAAAAGCAGGGTGCCTTAAGTGAGTGACGTCAGCGCCCGTGCGGTCGCGAAGGAGAGCGAGCGGTAACGGAGAGTAGCGTACGAGTGCCGCTGTGAGGAAAAGAGAGAGGAAAAAGAGTTAGCAAAGTTGACGTAAAGTGAGACACAATCCATGTCATTAGACACAACGTGCAGACATGTGCAGGTCAATGTTTTTTTTGCGGTGACGGTGACAAGCTCACGTGACCGCGGTAATGCAGTAACCGTCCCAGCCCTAACGTCACGGTGTCCTGCAGTGCAACCTGTACATCACTGCAGCAAGTACTGGAGGTCAGCAAACACAAGACCTTCACGAGGTGTTGACTGACTCTTTAATCACATGTTTAATGTTGTGACCATGACGATGAAGCTCCCATAACCTTAAAAAAGTTTAGAATTGAACCAAAACCACAATGTTTCCCTAAACATAACCAAACCTTAATAATAATACATCAGATTTATATATCACTTTTTAAAGTTCTCAAAGACGCTTACCTCACCCATGTTGTAGTCATAATTTTGTATTCACAAAAGTATAAACCGATTATTATTTTTTTACAGTAATTTATAGCAGATTTGGAAGGCACAGAGGCACACAAACTCTGTTGTCCTGTTGGTAGGGGCGTCAAAACAACCTATTTTACAACGCAATGGTTTTATCAATGGTATTATGTCCTCTGTAGCCTGTTTGGAAATCTCTTGATGTCATGTGACCTGTGGCCAGATCTCTGTAAGAAAGAGAACAATGCACACTGGCACCAAACAGACATTGCTGCATTGTAATGCACATGAAAACATGAAAAACATGTACACATCTTGTGAGTCTGCTGTTGATGGAGTGTCTAAAGTCTTTTTTTCTCTGTCCGTCTGTCCATCAGTCGTTTGGAGAATAAAGTTCAGAGGTTGGAGTCTCAGCAAAAAGGAGAGCTGGCGGACATGAAGGAGGAGAAGAACAGACTGCAGGTATAGTCCGTGAGCATCATTAGCAGGTGTTTGGACAGGTGTTTGTGTAATGCCTCAACTATATTATATTATGTGTTTTAACTATATACTATGAATATCGCCAGGATTACTTTATGTGAATCAATTAGCAACATTTATGAGGCCGAGCTTTCAGTGTACAGGATGAGGTCTGACCTCATGAATGTAAATTGTACAGATCTAAATGTGCGGAAGATTTATTTAACTGTTTCTACGCATTCACTCTACTCTAGTCCAAGCTGGCTGACATAAGCATAAAGAATATCAATCGAAACAAAAAGTGAAGTGCATAAAATATGAACAAAAGCCAGAGAGTAAAAATCAAAACTCCACTTTCATGGATGGAGGAAGAAACGAGGGCTCATCACTGTTATAAATCTGATGTATGAAATCCACACTGACTGAACCGAATCGTTTGCTCCCAGTCTGTCGTCAGGGCGCAGATGGCGGCCATCGAGTCTTTAGAGAGGCAGCTGAGGGTCGCCAGCAGCAACAACACGGCTCTGCAGAGGCAGCAGGCTCAGCTAATGGAGTCTGTCCACACACTCATTAACATGGTGGCCACTACTACAGGTACACACACACACACACACACACACACACACATACACACACACACTTTCTCCAAACTTTGTATTTTAAAGGGGTGATAGAATGATTATATAGGGTATTTTACACTGTTCCTTAAGGTCTCCTAATAGGGTATGTAACATTGGTTGGGCTGAAAATTGCCCGAATGCTGTTTTATTAGGCCCTTAATTACCCTGTGAATATGGCTCTATTTGGAACAAGAGCTTTTCTTCCAAATATGGTATGCTCATTAATATTTAGATGAGCTGTGTGCTGATTGGTTTGAGCGAACCCCATAGAAACACATTGGAGACGAGACAGCAGGTCTCATATTTCAGACACTGCAAAGGTATACTCTCGGTTTCTCGGTTACTGGACGACCGGGGCTCGGGGGTCCGCGGAACTCTGGAGCTGCAAGCTAGGCTATGTGTCCCATTTAATCCTATGGGAAAAGATCGTTGCTATACTGTCAGCATAACTTTCGTATATTTACAGTTTGAATTTCGTCACGCCACTTACATAACATGTACCCCAAGGTCTTATAAAGCTAACTATGGTGTCCAATTTCAATTTAATGCATTTTGGTGAAAATTAGGGATTTCGTTAGCTGCTGCTGTCCCTTCAATCCTATGAATCGCGGCTAGCTGCAGGCCCTGGAGCTCCATCAGTGCCTCGGCATTTTGTAGTCCAGTAACCCAGAACCGGTGACTTTGCGCGGGTATGGAGCGCCGCGGGCTTCCCTTCGTGACGGAGGTCCAGCTAGCTCACAGCGAGCCGGAGTCTATGAAGTATGACACGCCGGGCGGCGAGGCAGCACCGGCCGCTGTCACGTAGCCTGCTGAGCTCCTGCTGAACTGCGACACACAGTCCGACAAAATTTGCAATTAGCCATCAATTTTTGTAAAACGGCCCATATTTGACCTCTACGTAGTTGATTTCTCGCACAAAAAAGTCTCAGAGGTGAATTTAGTAATTCAATAGCGGACCTCTGGAGATCTGCATGACCTAGCTAGATTCAGAAGACTAAGATGACCTCAGGTCAGTGGTGTAGCCTATGCTAATGTTGGGGCGTGACAAAGACTAGGATTTGGGATGCTGACGTCAGCTTCCAGCTTTGTTGAGATTCGCCCGTTTTCAGCGTCAGTTTCAAAATGTGAGATTTGCAGAGGATAGGGGTATCAATGGGATTTTGAGCTTCTATGTATGTCCTATTTATCCACCGAACTGTCGTTATTCAACTATGACAAGGTAAAGGGGAAATGTATCGTGACTTTTTTTGTGGCGATTTTTAAAATCTATTCTTTTCCCTAGAATCAAAGTTTTTTGTTTTGTTTTGTTTTTACCAATGATTCACCTAAATATTTCCTGTTCTTATGGTACCGCCGCAGAAGACATATAACATATAGCACAGACAGACACTTCTGTAGCAGCTGGATAAAGGTATTGTGGGAAATGTAGGCAATAACTAAATTAAGTGGAGACGGCAGACTGAGGGAAAGTAAATTACTATGTCATCACACAATAACTCCTGGAATGTGTCATATTATTATCAGACTGTTTAACTGTGTGTGTGTGTGTGTGTGTGTGTGTGTGTGTGTGCGCATGCGTGCGTGCGTGTGCCTGTTCAGGGTCACCTCCCAGGGACCAGATGTGGAGGGACTGTGCAGATGCTTACAAGGCGGGCCACTCTGTCAGCGGCCTTTATAACATCTACATCGGTAACAGGACTGAACCCGTGCAGGTAGGACCGCTGAACCTCCATCTAGGTTCTCCAGTTGTTCCACTCATCTTATTTATTACATTTTCCACAACAGAACATGTACACAAAGGCCAAAGTGACCGACATGAACTCATGGATGTATTAAGAGAACGCACGAACTCCAACAACGACGGCTGATAGACGGCCTTTTGTACACCTTCGCTTTTTGAAGCGTGAAGGCTACCGTAGCTGCAATACTGCGTGGCGAGAGAGAGTTGATTGCGATATATGATCTCAACGCTAGATGGGAGTAATTCTTACACAATTTAGCTTTAAGACTGACCCATCAGTGTGATGAAAACACACACTGGACTTAACAGAGCTGAAACAATTAGTAGAGTATTCGTTCTACAGAATAACATTAACTATAAATGAAATGAATATCGTGTCACTTTAAAAAGCAAAAACTGAAAAATTGTCAAACTGTTTCTGATTTCAGCTTTTCAGATAAGACAATTTGCTGCTTTCCTTCTTGTCAGATATCTATAATATGACGGTGTATTAGGGCCATTGTAAGTAAAATTAAATTAAAAAAGATAATGATGGATTATAATTGGAGAATTGATTATTTTAAGCCAGCCCTACCTGGCTTAAAATAATCAATTCTCCAATTATAATCCTTCTTTGTGTGTGTGTGATCTGATATTGATTAATAAAACATTTGAGGGTTGCTTCTTGCTTGTACACATTACGCAGAAGTTCTTTTAAGATCTCTTTTGTATCCAAGCTAAATTTGTATTGTAATTTGTAATCTGAAATTCCCCTAACCTCATTGATTGATCCGGAATATAATTGAATCAGGACCTTGTGAATCGGAATAGATTTGGGAAATCATTGGTGATACCCAGCCCTAGAGCCAGGGGAGGGGAGTAAAATTGTGAGAATTATAAGTCATACATGTACGCAGTCTTGCATAAAGTACTTGAAAGCAATACTTGAGTAAAAGTACAAGTATATTACCAGAAAATGACTTTGGTAGAAGTTAAAGTCACCTTTTAGAATATTACTTGAGTCGTAAGAAAGCTTTTTTGCACACCTCTTTTGTCGGGCAGGTGCGTAGGATATGATCAAAAGTAGCGGATCAAAAGCTTAGAGAAGAGTCCAGCACACTGACCATTACGCAAACAATAATTTCTTTAGAAAAATACGTTTCGTAACGAAACGTTGACCGAAACCGAAAGACTGTTGTATTTTTCTAAATAAATTATTGCTTGCGTAATGGTCAGTGTGTGGGACTCTTCTCTAAGAATATTACTTGAGTAAAAGTCTTAAAGTATTTGATATTTACTGTACTTAAATGTCCCATGGCATGAAAAATTTCACTTTTTAATGAGGTTTTTTTTTTTAACATTAATGAGTTCCCCCAGCCTGCCTATGGTCCCCCAGTGGCTAGAAATGGCGATAGGTGTATACCGAGCCCTGGGTATCCTGCTCTGCCTTTGAGAAAATGAAAGCTCGCCCAAGAGAATTTGGCCCGCCCATGAGAGAGAGACATCATGGCTTGAAAACAAGTGAAGCATGGCAGTTGGTCAAGGCCACACCCCTACCCTCCGCCTTGCCCCCCCCCTCCTCAATAGCATTTAAAGCTACAGACACAGAAATGGCACATCCTAAGTAAAGCTCATTGTGGAACTGGCTCTAGTGGCTGTAATTCTGCACCAAGGCTGAATTTAGGGAAAGAGACTTCAGATACAGTATTAGGGGACCACTAAGGCCTATATAAAAGAGACTTCAGATACAGTATTAGGGGACCACTAAGATCTATATCAAAGAGACTTCAGATACAGTATTAGGGGACCACTAAGGCCTATATAAAAGAGACTTCAGATACAGTATTAGGGGACCACTAAGATCTATATCAAAGAGACTTCAGATACAGTATTAGGGGACCACTACGGTCTATATAAAAGAGACTTCAGATACAGTATTAGGGGACCACTAAGGCCTATATAAAAGAGACTTCAGATACAGTATTAGGGGACCACTAAGGCCTATATAAAAGAGACTTCAGATACAGTATTAGGGGACCACTAAGGCCTATATAAAAGAGACTTCAGATACAGTATTAGGGGACCACTAAGGCCTATATAAAAGCATCCAAAAAGCAGCATGTCATAGGACCTTTAAGTATCAAAAGGCATTCTATGATATTAAATGTCCTTAATTATTAGAAGTAATAGTAAAAAAAAAACACACTTTGATTATGAACTTTATTTTGGCTCTCTTATAGTGAAGCGTAATATTCAGGGTTTCCACACCTTCTTATACATCAAATTCAAAGTCTGACCTTAACAAAGAAAAAAACAGAAACAGAATTTTCATTTTTTTTTGTTCACTCCAACGTTCGAAAACATTTATTGCAAGTAACGAGTAACAAAGATGCTGAGGGGAAATGTAGTGAAGTAAAAGTATACATTTTATTTAGAATATGTAGTGGAGTAAAAGTGAAAGTTTTCAGAAATATAAATAATCTGTGAAGTACAGATACGTGAAAATTCTACTTAAGTGCAGTAACAAAGTACTTTGTACTTCATTACTTTACAACACTGCATGTACGAGTAAAAACTTGGATACAAACAAACCAGTTCTAAATCGATGTTGACCTGATTTAGATTATTACAGTATCTAACACTGTGACAAGTGTCAGACTAAATTGTAAAAACAAAGTGTCTTTTTTTTTTTTACTTTTTCCTCTCTTCCAGGTGTTCTGCGACATGGAAACGAGCGGTGGCGGCTGGACGGTGTTCCAGCGGCGATTTAACGGCAGCGTTGACTTCCAGAGGAGCTGGAGGGAATACAAAATGGTCCGTTTGTCCCTTAAGAGCGATGCAATCTAATGTCACGGTCAGAATAAAAAAATGTTTGGATCACTGAACCCCACCTTCTCCCGTCCTACAGGGTTTCGGGGACGTGTTTGGAGAACACTGGCTGGGTAACGAAGTGATGTACCTGCTGACCAGTCAGGGCCAGTACTCTCTGAGAGTGGAGCTGAGGGACTGGGAGGGAAACCCCGCCCACTCCCTGTACGACCGGTTCACACTGACCAGTGAGAGACAGCAGTACAGGTAACTAACAGTTACACACACACACACACACACACACACACACACACACACACACACACATATACTGTACACACTGATGATATAATAAAACAGAGCCAGTGTGGCGTCTATCTCTAGGATTGGTTCACAGGAGTTTGAGCATCACCATGAATTAAAAAGTATAGAGAGAAATGATTAAGTGATTTGATGAACTGGATTGACATTTCATTTGAAACAATGTTGCGCTGATAATCAGCTGGGCTGTGTTAACTGTCTGCTGTCTACCAGTCATCATTCACAACACCCAACTGACATTTATCGTTTCTGGCGAGCAATTGGTACTTCCGCTCAAAATTTCAATCAAAACCAGCGCCCGGCTGCTTGGAGTGTTAATTTAGGGTTAATTTCAGTGTTGTGAATGATCATTGTACAGACAATTATCCCACTTATAGTGTGGTGTGTAGTGTGTCTTCTTATACTGTATAGTATATTTTTTTGCACATTATCTGCTGCTAATAAAAGCTGCTGTAACAGTAGAAAATCCCCATAGTGATTAGTAAAGTACTCTATTTATATTTTATATTTACACTGTTTTCTACTTTGTACAGCAACGACTGCACAGCAATTTCCCTTTGGGATAGAGTTCTATCTTATCATATCTTATAACTGCACAAGCTCATTTCATGGATCAGCCAGCCAATGGATCACCCTGTCCCCTGTCACTCAGGTTGTATCTGAGAGGTTACAGCGGCACAGCTGGGAGGCAGAGCAGCCTGACCACCCACGGGACCGGCTTCAGCACCCGAGACCAGGACAACGACAACTGTGACCACTGCAAGTGTGCCCTGATGCTCACTGGAGGTAAGGCTCCAAATCTCCTCTCCATTCTGGGTTACACCTAGCCTGGCTCAGCCCTCCTACGTACTTCCGCTCAATTTTCATTTTCCTTCCTTAAATCTCATAGAAGAGAGTCATACATCTCACCAAATAGGAAAAACCGTGATGACTCCATATTTTTGTGGTTTGCGGATCAAAATATTTAAAGGCAAGCATGTGTCACCCCCCACCTCGTGTCGATGCCAACACAAACAGCTCTTTAGTTCTCCCCCCTCGATGGGCTGCGATCGACGATTAACTTTATCGTTCCTGCAAAACCACATACTCTCTGGGCAAATGACTCCAGTGGTCACCATTAGTCAGTGATTCATTTCAAATGACTGCAATTTACAGAGAAGAGAAAAGAAAGAGTGGCAAAGATGAAAAAGCAGCAACAGAGGGAACAGGGTTGAATAAAGAAAAGATGAGGAACGAGAGCGAGGGAACTGAAGTGTTTCAACAAAAGTAAAGATAGGACACATCCACAATGTTCCCTCAAGGAAATATTTAAACACATTCTTGTGAACAGGTTCTATAAATATCCTACGAAATTACGGAGAGAAAAGGTGACTGTAAGCCGAGTACAGAGCACTGTGAGGGGGCCGGTGGCCGTTTTTTATATATTCATATTACATATATACTTACTAACAACATGTTGTTTGCTGACATTAATGTGTTTATTTGAAAGTACAAATAGACTCCATCCATCTGCCCCTCTTCTCCCTTAATATTCCCTCTCTTTTTCGTTCCCTCCCTTCTTCTTCCCTTCTCATCTTCCTCATCATCCTCCTCCATCTCTCTCTCTTTCTCTCTCTCTTCCTCTCTCCATCAGGTTGGTGGTTTGACGCTTGTGGTTTCTCCAACCTGAACGGTATTTACTACACCGTCGGCCACAACATCAGGAAGCTCAACGGCATCAAGTGGCACCACTTCAGGGGCCCTAGCTACTCCCTGCGCTCCACCTCCATGATGGTACGGCCCTATGACTTCTAACAACAGCCCCAACACCCCCCCCCCACACACACACACCCAGCAACGGTACAACCCACAGCCTTAGGACCCTCCAGTATCATGACGGTACGACCCTATGGCTCCCAACACCGCTCCAGGGCTCCAATAGCTTCCTGATGATGTGGATATTTCTAACAACACCCCTCGATTTAAGCACCATGATGGTATGATCCTACAGTATGACTTCCAAACTCACAACCCTCCAATCCACTGCCATGATGGTACAAGGCTACAACTTTGAACAACAACCCTGCCTGTCCTCAGACTGACAGCCATAATGTTAAAACCCCTCTGCCCCAGCTTTATGCTTTTCAAAGTCTTGCTTTATTTTTCTCCTCTGGGACTTTGTTGTTATGACTTGTTATGACTTGGATCCATAAGGGTAGAAAAGAGCAAGTTCATACAAAGTTCAGTTTAAAGGCAGAAGTGTTTTTAGTTAAATGGCTGCCTTGATAAAGCACTCTGCAACTCACTCTCCCAGTCACACACCGAGCTGCCATGAAAGGTGCCGTCCAACCATCTGGAGCCGTTTGGGGTTCAGTATCTTGCCCAAGGACACATTGACATGTGGACAGGAGGAGTTGGGGATCGAACCATCCACCCTTTGATTAGTGGATGACCCGCCTTGCTCTATCTCCTGAGCCTGGACGGCCATCATAGAAAGGTGGGAGACACGGGATAACGGTGCACATTTTCAGGCAGTCTGTCCTGGAACACATTCATGGTGCTGCACGTGTTTGTACATTTAAAATAAAGACAGACTTGGCTGCGTAAGGATGACAAAAGAGAGCTTGAGAGAGAAGTCCAATCCCTGGCTCATGGCTCACCTCCACACAGCTGGCCAATTGCTGCGTAAAATGGGTGTGAATGTCGGATGGTCGGGAAGTTACAGTCAGACGCAGACTGTCCCAAAGTGCCGCTGTCGGAAAGTTGTGGAGGCAGGGAGAGGGTTTCCGAAGCTGTTTAACTATCCGACAAGCACCTCTTATGGCGATGGAGCACACCTGCAGCTTCATGGTCAGCCTTTAGGACTTCAAAGCATCTCTTGGATAAGAAATTGGTATCATCCACAGACTTCAGAATACCTCTGCAGGTATCTCCTATAACCTGAGAACATTCCTCTTCATCAGGGGCTAGTTCTTCTTTTCTGACCAACGTCTTGTGGTAAGTGGTTTCACTGAAGAATGGCTTTGAATACTGTACACCCTGGTCACCCTGTTAGCAGATCATAGCACGCTGTCCTCTATCACATTAAAACATCTCTTTCTACCATGATGACCAGTTTGAATTTGGTAGTAAAACAACCCAGACAGTAAAGGAGTGAAGTGGTTATTAGACAAACAGAGGTCGTGAAGTGAAAAGAGGAAGTGACGCATGATGACAAGCTTCAGAGCTTCAAAGTCCAGTCATGTATTCTGTCACTGTCAGGTTACAGACGCAGACAGTCAGACAGTAATGTGCCAACAGAGGAAGAAAAACAACACAGGAAATTGCACCAAGGATGCTTGTGTATTCAAATAAACTGGTTGACCCGTACACTTCTGATAAACACAGTTCGCACTACGGATGCTAATTTAGAGGTTTCTTTTCTGGCCGATAGCCGACCCTCGTCAAATCATTATTAACTGTTAACCGACAAGCGGGCAACAGAGTCCCAGTTCAGGACTCTGGGACACTTTCTGCGTCCAGCTGCAGACTTGTACTGGTCGATCAGCCACGATGTTCCGTGCATTGTCTTGGACACATGCAGCCACTTTCCTGGAACCACTTGTGCGACCGACACAAGTCCACAGCGGTCCGCGGCGTGTCTGAGCCTGTCCCCAGGGCCTCCACCTACAAGGTTATCAGCTGTGCGTCTACCTGGTATACTTGGTGTGTAGGACGGACAATTTAATCCACCAGTCCTCATCGATATAGTGCCATGTGGCACGTAGCTCTCCGCTGTGAACGCCGTCCAGCAGAGAGCCACGAGCAGAGAAAAAAAGAGCTGCTTAAAATGCAACTTATTGTTTAACTGAAAACTCAAACTCAAAATTCTTTTCTTCAGCTTCAGAAGTCGAAGCCTCGCTGAGGATCAATCCGAGGATGACGAGGTTTTCTTCTTCAAACTCAAAAGACTCTTGACAACCACAAAGACCAGTGTGGTCAAATTCCCCTTTACTGTGTGTTCACTGTTAGTGAAACAGACCTGGACATAAAAAAATGGAAACGGATTGAATGATTGAAGGACGGGTTCCTGAGACACGCAGCTGGACGTGACGAACATGGTGGACATGGTTTTAATTATTGTTCAGGAAAAGAAACGATAACGGCAAAATCAGAAGCAGTTGTAATATGTTGGATAGAAAGTCTGGATAATGAGCAAAGAAAGAATGATTTAAACAAAGAAGAAATCAAGCCAGAGACTGTGAGTGAGTCCAGATTCTGAAGCCGAGAAATGTTGATTTAATTATCATCCCAACTTTGATTATTTCCTTGTTTTTTCGTTGGTGTGCACACTCTCACTCTCACGGCACTGATACACACATCAAATGAGTTGCAGACCATATTAGTATTGCCTTGTTGCTCTCTAAACAGTTTTTTTCTGTCTCAAACACACACGTTACACTCCTGGTATATAATACACTCACTTATTACATCCACAGATAAATGACAAAAAAGGAGAGCGGACAGCTGAGATGGCGTTATAGCTCATGTGTCGTTAGCAGCAGAGACGGCGACTCGAGTCTGAAATTCGGACGCCCAAACATCAACAAGGTAACAAGTAGGAAATCAAAAACGACAGGGAAAAACCAGAAACAGTGAACACAGAGACACTCGCGCTAGGGAGAAGGCTGGTAACGTTGACACTGGGGGAGAACGGGGAGAACACAGGGAGAACACAGACTAAATACACAAGGCAACGAGGGGTTGTAACGACAGACAGGTGACATGAAGGCTGATGAACAGGTTTTCACATCGGGGAGGGGCTAGTCTATATCGACAATGTTTCATTTACGGGATTGTTCAGGTGCCCCCGGAGGTTCATTTTCGGCTCGATGTCCCTCATCTTCCGCTTTTATTTGTGTTGGCATTCTAAACTCTGGTCGATTCGGAGAATCATCCTCCGAGCTACGACAGGCAATCAAATTATCTTTTTGTTGAGTAAAATTCTCATTAGACATTCGACAGCCATTTAAATTCCAGGGCTCACCTCCCTATGTGCACGTTCAACCAAAACAAGTTCCTTCCCGAGGCTATTGGCTTAGCACCGCCCAAGATGATTGTAATTGGTTTAAAGAAATGCCAATAAACCAGAGCATGTTTTTCTCCTATCCCGGAATGCTGTGTGGACTAGCCAGACCCTCCTCCGCGGCGCTGTGGAGGAAGGTCTGGCAATGTGAGACTAGGGAGGGGCTAGTCTCGCTTTGCCAGACCTTCCACAGTGCGCACAATCGTCATGGGCGGCGCTAAGCCCTGCACGGAGCCGCTGCAAAAAGTAACTTATTTTGGTGGAACATGTGTACGTTCAAAGTTCTCAGAAAACTGAGATTGGACAGATAGTCTAGCTAGCTGTCTGGATTTACCCTGCAGAGATCTGAGGAGCAGTTAACCATAGTCCTCATAAATCCACCGGAGTATAAAATGCCAACACAAAGAGAGTATATTCGGCGAAAATACATGCATGTGGCGGAATTTCCTGCGGCACCGGAGCGATCCCGGAAGTGGAACGTCGAGGACATAGACTAGGGAGCAAGGGGGTAAGCCAGCCTCCACAAAGCGTACCTCCTATGGAGCCATTTTGTTGCTAACAAGCCATCACCTGCCGTTAGCATTCCATTGACTGCCATTCATTTTTGCGTCACTTTGACAGCGAATAACTTTACATCTGAAGCGTTTAAAGACTCTATTTGTCCATTGTTTATTTCTAAAGAAACACGACAATGTATAAAAGGCTCCATTACCATGTATCTCAGGTTATGGCTCCGTAGCAGACGTTTTTGTAAAAATAGGCTGGTCATAACCACGCGACTTACTGTCGCATAGTAGAGGAATTACCGTATAGTACAAGAGAAGCTCGCAAGCAGTTTTGACTTATATTAGCTGTTTAAGTTGAATTACTAATGTTAACTAGCATTTAAGTTAGCAATAATTAGCCTGTGTCTATGTTATCTCCTTACATATACCTACGCTCTCCGTCTCTGCAAGATTGGGAATGATTGAGATTTCTCTTGGCACAGCTACCAGAAGACTTACAACTTTCAGACAGGTTGCTCACGTCACATCTACGTCTTCAAGCTCAGTTGGAGGCTGCGCAGTAACGCTCAGCCATCACCAGAAAAGTGCTTTTAATAGACTTCACTGGTCTCCGTTGAAGTCTACGGCGTCACATTGTCCATTTCATTAAGTGTCTATGTTAGGGAGGGGCAGACAATCACAACGGCGGGAAAACACACAAGGCAGGAAGTCAAACAAGACATTAGCCTACAAAATAAAACTGGAAACTAAACAAAACCCAGGACCATGACACAACATCAACATCAGCATGTTGCTCTTTGGAGTGGAGACACCAATCACTGGGGTTTATGATACCTAAAAACAACAGTAAGGGAATCTCTTAGATGAAAAGAGCTGCCTGTATCTGTTCTCTGAGAAGCTGACATTCTGGTGACACAGGTCTTCATGTGATAATAGTGATTAAGTATTATCCTGCGGCCTTCTCCTTTTAATAGCCGTCAATGCAATTTGTATGTGAAGCCTGTAAAAATGTTCTATACTTACCTGAATAAAATGCACTTTATGGAAGAGAAGGTGGTGAAGTTTAGGATGGACTTAGTTTCATCTTTACTCTCATTGTTTCAGTGTGTTGTTCTGGGTAACTGGGTTAAAGCAGTTTACTGCTAACATCAAAATAAATTTCACTTGTTCAGGTTTAAACTTGTTTTGTTTTTTTTATTAACTGAGTATGTTTAGCAAAGCTTGTTCACTCAACTTTAAAGGTCCTATGACATGCTGCTTTTTGGATGCTTTTATATAGGCCTTAGTGGTCCCCTAATACTGTATCTGAAATCTCTGAAATCACAACTGCCATGCTTCGTTCGTTTGCAAGCCATGATGTCTCTCTCTTTCTCATGGGTGGGCCAAATTCTCTGGGCGGACAAAGCAGAGAAAGGGGAGGTAACCTTTCCCCTTATGACGTCATAAAGGGAAGATTCCAGATCGGCCCATCTGAGCTTTCATTTTCTCAAAGGCAGAGCAGGATACCCAGGGCTCGGTTTACACCTATCGCCATTTCTAGCCACTGGGGGACCATAGACAGGCTGGGGGATATTAATGTTAAAAAAACCTCATAAAGTGAAATTTTCATGCCATGGAACCTATTTTTGGGGCAGTATTTTGTAAAATGAAAATGCTTCTTCCTGTTTCTCTGTCTCTCAGACAGAACAAAATCATCTTTATAAAGTTTTACTGATAGCATTGTTTTTTTTTTTTAAATATATATCAGTTGTATATCTCATTTAATATTTTGAGGCTGCAATTTCGACTACACAATAAACATACCTTTCATGTATCATAATTCTGCATCATTTGATTAATTAAGTTTGATAGTGTTTATTGGAAGTAAATCAGTTATTTGTCAGATATATATAGTTACACAAGTTTGAACCAATGCTATTTTTCTGTAAAATGTATATTGATAAAAAAAAGTCTGATTACTTTTTTTGTATTATTATTCTACATATATTTACATATATAAAAAAATACAGGAGAAGGGGCACTAGCCTGGAGACCACATTACAGCAGTGGGATCATGTTTTTTTCTGGGTATAGAAACTACTTATTTGACAGGACAGGTAAGCGACTCCTGGTGGAAAAGCAGCACCATCTGCTGGTGGCAAAAAAAAGCTTTTTTGGAGGTTCAGCAAGAAGCAGCATCCTCTGTTTTTCTTGTGACGCTTGGTCATTTTAGATTTACACAGAGTATGTGCTTACACAACAGTTTAACACATCGTACTTTCATGCCACCCATCCTTATTATTTAAGAGTTTTAGAAAGTCTGTAGTTTGTCTACCTTTGAGAAAAGTAAATCGATTTTTAAACTCTTGACTTTGTAATGAGGGATGTACATTTAGGCAACACGGGGAATGAGTCTGAAACGGACTGTCTCTTAAGTTCACATACAGCTAACCAGCAGAATGTGTTTTATGATCTATTTCACACATGTAGTTTTACTCTAAACACTCCTGCAGTAACTTATTTCAATGCAGTCTCTTGTTCAGTATGGCTAGGTATGTTGAGAAATAGGAGAACAAAACAGAAAGAACAAGTAACAATAAGCAGGCTGAGAATTACATTACATTATAGGGAAGAAGCCAAACGGTTTTTATGATCACTACAAGGTACCAGAAACTGTGGAGCATGTGCTTGTTGGTTGCAGGAAATATGTATCAGAGAGAAAGAACATGAAGAAAGTAGGGATGACATGATGAGGCGATGTTTTGGATAACAGTAGCAGGAGCAAAGAACATAATGAAGTGTGGTGAAAGTGGACAAAGCAGAAGATGCTTGGTCAGCTTGAGAACAGGACTAATGGGACACATTTGACTCCTCGACAACTGTAGGAGTGAACTAACTCCAGAAGATGGTAGTAGTGCAACATTAAGGATGCAAGCTGCCGCTAAAACCAAAAGAAAGAAGAAGAGTGCCAATGACCTAACTTGCCTAGCCTTCGCTTTTCTTGGGACTCAAATTTGTCCTTCCGCGGCTCCAGTAGGAGAGCGTCTCTTCCGGTAGAGAAAAGCAACCGAGCTGAGTTAGCCGTTTCTGTGAAGGTCGTGAGTCCAACCTGTGAGTATTCTTAAAAATTCAACTATTTAAGTGTGTGAGTTGATTTTACATGATAACGCGTTGCATTGTCACATTAATAACGACGCCTGCATTTCACCATTTATCCGGAATTTTGCCGTTTTCCTCCATAGATATAAATACGGCTTTCCGTATGGATAGCAGTTAGCTGTATGAGCTAACGAGCTAATGTTAGCTCATCGTGCTGCAGACGTTAGCTAGCTACATGCATACTGAAAGTTCGTCCCTATATTCTATTCTGTTAGTTACTTATATTAGTTACACATGTAGTATATTAGTTATGTTGGCTTGTTTTTGTTGGTTAAGAGAAACCATATAATGCGACGAAGAGAGGAAGCGTATAGGCATTATGCTACTTTGACCCTAGCAATGCTACAGCTGTTAGCACTACACTGACTCTCCTTCCTGTTAAGGGGAGACACTCGAGGTGAATAGGGAACATATTTTAACTGAAAGATAATACCGTTAAACTTCCCCAGTGGATTAAATATTTGCTAGTTTCCATACATTTCCGGAACAGAAATGTGAACATCGGATAAAGCCAGGATCAACATTCTTTTTTATCACTCCATAAATGAGAACCAACTGTCAACAGCCATATAACATACAATTCCTCCATGTTATTAGGAATAAAATGTGTGATAGTCTTAATTTATGCTGTGCAATACATAAACAAAGCCCTCTGTGACCTTCAGAATGTAGCTAGATGGAAATGGAGTTTGGTTTATGTACCCTGAGTGCTACTGAAGTGGAGATTTCTGGTTTAGAACAAAACCTTTTTAAAGAGATGAATTGTGAAATTCATACAGTTTCAAGACACTACAGAAATGGATAAAAACAAAAGATCACCATGAAACTCCCCCAGGTGATTACTGACATCAAGACATGTTACACTCACACGTTTTCTGTTATTCTGGCTGATTAGGCTCTGTACAGGTTGTAGATGGGCCAGAGCTTTGATGGGAACTTATTAGGTCACAGGTTCTTTCTACCAATGAGGATGATAAAGGTGTCATTTGTCCCGCCCTAACAGGTGCAACAACACTAACAGTGGACTCAGGAAGATGTCAGTCACTCAGTCTAAAGGCTCTGACACACCAACCTGACGGCCGACCTTCGGCAGAAAAGTCAGTCGGACTGACGGCCTCCCCGAGTTGGTCCAAAAAGTGTCTCGGAACACACCGAAGCGACGCCGACTTGAGCGTACGTTCTGCGCGTGCGCGAGACGTAATACGTCTCCATAGCAGCAGGCGGCGCTAATCTATATTGTCGCCCCAAAAAATGAAAACGGTCAGCAGATTGGATGAACGCGTCACATGGGTCGGGCTGCTCTTGGATTTTACAACCGAGCCTAATGGCGGCTCATTCGGGATACGATCTCATATTTTATGAAGATGGTTCACCTGTCTGAAAACATTTTAAGCGAGAAATAGGCCACACAGTTGCTGAATCTGTCTTCATTTCAGATCGGCAAAGGTCAGTTTGAAAGATTTTTGTCAGATTTTGAGAGGTGTTAGTCAGGCTCATCCCGCTCGTCATTTCCTGGGTTAGCACTCCACCAATCAGATTGGCCATTGAGTCCGACTGCCCGCCTTCCGATTCAACAAGTCAAATCGGCCCAAATGAAGGCCGACGGCCCCTCCGACGGACGACGGCACGGAACACACCGAACAGACTCGAGTCACCGACCTCGCCAGACTGTACGATGGCCGATAATCGGGTTGGTGTGTCAGGACCTTAACCACACCCACACAGTCCAATCAGCCACATTCACTATAAACACGTGGGTGTTTTAATACACAAATGAGACTAGGCTATATCTAATGCTAACTTTTGGTGAAGTTAGGAGAACTCTAAACAACACAAATAGAAGTGTAGTAACATCTTTTCTTTTAGGTTTTTCTCATATTATTTTCATTTTATTTTTGCCTTGTATAAAGTCAGAGGAGATGACGTACCTGGTCTGTAATTGAACTGTGGATGTTGCATTTGTGTGGCATGCACCCTAACCATCAGTGTCCAAAATTTAACTTTTTGACTTACTGGCCAAGTTGGCGGGTAGATGAAAAAATCCACCGGCCAAAATATTAAATTGCAACGTTGCTGTTGACAGTATTTTATTTATGGAGTGACAAAAAAGATATCCAAAATCCCCTCTGCAAAAACCTTTGACTCTAGTATGTCGACAAAATGAAACACGAAATTTGAACCTGGCTTGATGCACCGATATGAACACAAAGCCAGTCTACCTTAAAGTGCTCATATTATGCTTTTTGGCTTTTCCCCTTTCCTTTGTGTTATATATTTTTGTGCGTGTCATATATTTACAAAGTGAAAAAGCCCAAAGTCCACCCCAAAGGGACTTACCATCTCCAACAGAAAACACTGTTCACAAACTGCTCCAAACAGCTCTATTGTAGTCCAGCCTTTACTTCAGAGACAAACGTGGTCACTTTGTAACAAACGTTATAATGCTCTCCTAGCTGCTAGCGTGGCACGTCCTCATGCTCTGCTTCTGACTGGCTAGTAGTCCTTACCTAGCTACTGAGCATGTGCGACTCCCAACAAAGATGGAACAGAAGTGAGATGTCTCACTCTGTAGCTAAAACAGAGAGCTCAACACACAGGGTGAAAAGAGGAGCTGCAGCACAACAAAAATGTTTTATGAAAATTAAACCACGTAAACCTATTCTGATATTACCTCCTAAATACAATTATGAACCTGAAAATGAGCACATGAGTTCTTTAAGTTAGCGAGCCCTCAATTACCGTCGGTTGTTGACATTGGGCCAGTTTTGCTCCTGTCTTATAAACACATGACCAACATTGGCCGATACGATGCACTTGTTGATGTATCACGCATCCTTACATTTCTGCGCATAGTTAATACGATATTATTGCCTCATTTGCATATTTAAACATACAAGTTTCATGGTGATATCTGTTAGTTAAAATATTTTCCGTATTCCCCTGGAGTGTCTCGTCTTAATATTAGCTGAATGTCCATCTGAAGGTCCCTGGTAATGTTCATACAGTGTGATGATTACCTGACGTACCGTTAACTCGCTCACAGAGAGGTCCCTCCACAGTCTCAGCGGTCTGCTGCCTTCAGGGACACGCTGATTAGTCACGTGGACTATTTTTAATCATTGTCTTGCTCGCACGACAGGTGACGCACTGTCCTCTAAAATAAGCACTATAAAACGTATAACTACTGTAAGTATTTTTTTGGGGGGGGGGGGGAACACAGTTTACCTACAGTTGAGTGACCTTTGGGCTGTTAAGATAAGAGTTTATTGTTGTCATTGCATGTTAAACACAATCCACTCAGCTTAGCAGCATATAAATAAGTACAAATAAATACTTTATATATATATGTATACACATACACACACACACAGTTTACTTCACTTACATCAATGGGCACATTATTGAAATATATGAACTGAACCAGAATGAGACCAGTCTCTTTCCTCTTTTGTCAGACTTGAAACGGAGAGCCAATGTTGGGTGTTATACGGAGACCAATACATCAGCCAGGCTGCTGCCGGCTTGTTGCAGATCTGTCTGTTTTGGTGTTTTTGTTGACCCAGGAAGTTGTACAGAAACGCCAAACCATGTTCAAGGAGATATAGAAACGTTGTCACGGTTACATACCTTCCGTCATAATAAAGCAGCGGCAAGTTTGATTTTTTGAACTTTGAGCTTGGGGAGGCCACCTATGAGCCTCCGCGTTTGTTTGTCCACCTTTTTAATCGTCTTTATGCGTTCATGTTTCTTTTTCAACTGTAAAATGTCCTGCTTAGTATGTATCATGGTCACGATAGAAAAACAAATCTAAGCCACCTGTATCAAGACTGTTTTGTATGTTGGAAGATTTTTTAAAACTCCCAGATATTGATATCAGTTTCAGCAGCAAAAAAAAAAAAAAAAGTATTTGTGGGGCTGAGTTCTATTTGAAGGGCAAATGTGTCTCATGTCGTTCCACATAGAAATGAGTGGAAAGCATTTTGGGTCTCTACTCGGACTACAGTCTGTTGAGTAGTCATTCTGTTTATAAGATATAATGTTTCATAATGACTGCAACGTTCGCCTCAACAATTGAGCTTTAATGTTGTCTTTATCTCTGCAGGTGATCCATCATGTCTTTGGCAAAGCCTGTGATGAGGGGGCTGCTGGGAAAGCGTCTGAGGTTTCACCTGCCCATTGCGTTCGCTCTGTCCTTCGTGGCTGCAATCGGCTTCAAGGTGAGAGTGTGCTGCAGCAGCCGCGTGGCTACAATCACAACTCTGACGTGATTTTTTTTAAAAATTAAAAAAAAATGAAAATGACTTCACAGACATGACGGCATCTTGACTAACTTACGCACTACCGGTCAAAAGTTTGGGGTCACTTAGAAATGTCCGACAATCGACAAGTCCTTTTTATTTTATTTATTTTTTTGGTTTTAATTGCAAACAAAACCGGCCCGTCTTTTGTTCCACAGTACGGTGTGACGGAGCCCAGGAAACGGGCCTACGCTGACTTCTACAAGCAGTACGACGCCGTCAAAGAGTTCAACGCCATGAAGGAAGCCGGCGTCTTTGAGAGCGTGCGGCCCTCTGGGGAGTGAAGTCTCAGTGAGTCATGGGGGATCACAGTAACCTACTCTATATGTCTATACTCCATTACATCTACTACACCGGCTGACTCTTTTGGCTTCTGACCCCATTGTCACTTTTGACTTGAAATGTTGTCCTTAATTGGTCATTTATTTTTTACTTCTATTTAACTTTTATATACATCGTATTTAAACCTTTCCTATCTGTATTTACTGATTTTTGTGTATTTTCAGCAACAACCAAATTTAGCCTCTGGGGATCAATAAAGCCTTGTTTTATTATAAATTTCAAGAGTATTCTAATTTCAAACTGAGATTAAACATTAGTTGGGTTTCCATTCACAAGTATTTTTATGTGCATTTTGAAGTCTCTCATTAGGAAAGCTGAATAGAAATGGCACAATTTGATAAAACGTCCTCAATTTGGCAAATAAGGTTTTAAGCTGGCTGGAGCTGGTTTTAGTCTAAATGAAATAATGGCATCGACTTTGCAGAATAAGTTGTGACGTGGCCAACATTGAACTCGCAGGATGATCAGCTGTTTCCGCTGTCGGCGTCTACCTGGATATTCCCATAACACGTCTTCGTCTCGGGACAGCGTTAAACATGGCCAATGCTAGCTGAATGAATGAATGAACGAACGAAGACCTCCATTTTTCTCTCGTAGATGGTTAGATGGCCAAGGCGACTTGTTCTGTTGCCACTTAGCAACCGCTACTTCTTCCAGTCTGTTTCCTGGCAGATTACAGCCAGGCGTAGCCTTTAGAGCCAAGTTCTGACAAAACTACGCCGTAACCTTGTTTTTTTTGTTGTTGCTCCAAACCAGTTGATGAAAACACACCTTTTTCACATTTCTTTTTTTTTTGCGGCATTTTAAGTTTGTTTATGTTTTGCTTGACAATCGGAACGGAAACAGAGCTAATGTTTCTTAAAGGACCAGCTCGGCACGAAGTACCATTAAAGATACAGAAATGTGTCGCTGTGACTCGGAGAGGGCGTAGTACATACCGGAACATTAGAAACAACCCCTCGTATTGCAGTGCAAGATCCAATGTAGACAGACCATGTTGTGAACACAATTTCACTGTTGATCTTTACGTTTTCTTCCTCCAGCTCTTCTTCCCTGTCATTTATTCCTGGTCTGAGGATGAAGTTCCTGCTTGTCCCCTTGGATGTTATTTACTGATTTAGATGTGGACATCGCTATGCTGTTTTGTTCCTCTAAATAAAATATTCTATTAATGTGAAAGCTCTTTGGTCTCTTTCTTTGATTTGAGCTTTAGAAAAGTAAGATGATATTAGTGAACACTATAGGTGCCTATTAGGTATTACTTTTTCTCTTTTGTTGAAGTCATGCATTGCCCCATATGGGCCTTTTCTTTCTGCTTCAAATTAGATTTCAAGCAGGAGAGACTTCGTTGCAGATATGCAAAGATTTATTGTACATAAGCGTAATATAAAATGTACAGAGTCTTTGGGGATTAGACTCCATCGTTAAAAATATTTTAAAGGGGTAGAGAAGCCAGACATATTTGCACATCTTGGCAGTTAAACTTTGTAATTGTTGTATTGTTCATTTGTGATTGTTGTGACACAGCCTAATGTATGTTTAATGTAGCCTATATTTTGTAACCTGTAAAACTTTAATAAAGCAAATGAATAAATAAAAGAAAAGACAGCTGATAGCAAGGAGAGAAGACATTTAAAGCAGGATGTCATGCTGTGATTGGATCATGAATTTCGTGGCCAATTCTGGTTGGTTTACTGAAAAGTGAACTCCTTAACCGCTGAATATTTTTAGGGAGAGATAGCGGTGACTGAAGTTATTTAGAAGTCTTCCTGAAAGAATTTGCGCTGAGCTCCATTCGAATAGATAGATGTTTATTTGCAGTGGTGGAAAGTAACTAAGTAGTACATTAAATCAAGTACTGTACATTTTTACTCAACTACATTTATCAAAAATAGGCTCCACATTGACAAACTACATTTAAATTATTTTACATGAAAGGAGCCATTCTGCATTATAAATACTTCACTCTGCAGACTTATTTAAGTACATTTTGCTGGTAATACTTTTACTTAAGTAACATTTTGATACTGAAATGTTACTTTTAATGCACAATAATTGCCATTATAACCGGTAGGCTATAACACGTTGACGTTAGATAAGAGAAAATAAAACATAATATTCGGACAAAGGTAACGTTGAAGATAAGTAAATAAATAAATACATTTTGCCCCTCAGCCTAAACTTATTTGCTGAACAATTAATAGATTTGTACTTTTGAGACCAAAGATAGCCCTTTAGTTAAACCCCAAACTAATAACATCTCATTTTCAACCACTACAGAGACACCAGGGCATGCTGTATTACTTTCCGGTAGGACTGGCCGAGATCGGGCTGTTCTCGGCGGGGTACTCTGAGCGCTGACCGCCCGGTCCTCTGATCCGTGGCGAGACATGCTAGATGTAGCGGAACCTCACTCAATCAATAGGCTAGACGTTTAAACAACTACATTTTCGCATTATAAGAAAATTATAAATGCTCGGCCGGGTCGAGCCGAGCAGAGCTGGTAGCCTACTAGCAGTGGTTAAGTGCCATATCATGTTCAACAGTCTATTAATATTTACAGTCTATGGTTCACACAAGTCACCTCCATCTAATATTATGCATCCCCAATAAGGATGAAACTGGGCGGAACAAATCACATCCGGGAATTTCAGACCACAAGAACACAGATTGAGAAACAGACGATCAGATTATCCTTCAAACCAAACTAACAACTTCCTCTGAGGGAGTTCAGCTACAGTAGAGAAACGTGTAAAACTGCAACACCGCTGCTTCAACCTGCCGACAGTTCACACACTGAAGGTGAGCTATGGCTAAAAACACGACTCAAAGTCAAAGTAAATGTCAGTGAAGTTAGTAGAGGAGGGAGGGGAGCCATGGCTGACTGCGCTTTTCTGTCTGCTGTTTTCAGTTTCACTCAGAGACTAAATGGCTTCCAGATCAGAGGAGGATCTCTGCTGTCCAGTCTGTTATGACGTCTTTAGAGATCCTGTTGTTCTGTCATGTAGCCACAGCTTCTGTAAAGACTGTCTGCAGAGCTGGCGGACAGAGAAACAAACACGAGAGTGTCCACTTTGTAAGCAAAGATCCGCAATGGACCCACCGTGTAACCTGGCCCTAAAGAACCTTTGTGAGGCCTTCTTACTGGAGAGAGATCAGAGAGCTTCAGAGGCTCTCTGCAGTCTGCACTCTGAGAAACTCAAACTCTTCTGTCTGGACCATCAGCAGCTGGTGTGTCTCGTCTGCAGAGATTCAGAGAAACACTGCAACCACAGAATCCGACCCGTCGATGAAGCTGCACGACAGCACAAGAAGAACCTTCAGGAAACTCTGGAGCCCTTAAAGGAGAAGTTAAAGGTTTTTGAACAAGTTAAAGTGAAGTGTGATCAAACAGCAGAACATGTGAATGTCCAGGCCCGACGCACAGAGACGCGGATTAAGGAGCAGTTTAAGAAGCTTCACCAGTTCCTAGAAGATGAAGAAGTGGCCAGGTTGGTTGCACTCTGGGAGGAAGAGGAGCAGAAGAGTGAGAGGATGAAGGAGAAGATGGCGGCTCTGAGCAGAGAGATAGCACCTCTTTCAGACACAGTCAGAGCCACAGAGGCGCAGCTGAGAGCTGAAGATGTCTCATTCCTGCAGAACTACAAGGCTGCGGTGGAAAGAGTCCAGCGGCGGCCCCAGCTGGATGATCCACAGCTGATCTCAGGAGCTCTGATAGACGAGGCCAAACACCTGGGCAACCTGAGCTTCAACATCTGGAACAAGATGAAGGACATGGTCTCCTACACTCCTGTGATTCTGGACCCAAACACTGCTTACCCAAACTTTATCCTGTCAGAAGATATGACCAGTGTGAGACTAG
This sequence comes from Sander vitreus, assembly GCF_031162955.1. Taxonomy (NCBI): domain Eukaryota; kingdom Metazoa; phylum Chordata; class Actinopteri; order Perciformes; family Percidae; genus Sander; species Sander vitreus. The sequence goes on from NC_135858.1 coordinate 29,516,180, forward strand.
GAGAGGAACAGCAGCTTCCTGATAATCCAGAGAGGTTTGATTTTCACTTCTCTGTCCTGGGCTCTGAGGGCTTTAGCTCAGGGACTCACAGCTGGGATGTCGAGGTTGGAGACAGTACGGCCTGGTTTCTGGGTGTGTTAGCAGAGTCTGGCCAGAGGAAGGGAGACATAGAGTCTGAATTATGGGGGACAGGGTTCTGTGAAGGTGGATACTTTGCACGATCACCATCAGATCCAGACACTGATCTGGTAGTGCAGAAGAAGCTCCAGAGGATCAGAGTGAATCTGGACTGGAACAGAGGGAAGCTGTCGTTCTCTGATCCTGACACTAACACAGACATACACACCCTCACACGCACTTTCACTGAGAGGATGTTTCCATACATTAACATTGCTGATGTAGTGAAGATATTACCAGTGAAGGTGTGTGTGACGGTGGAACGGAGCAGTTAGAGATCAATAGGATGATTATATTCACGATGTTGTCTATTTCTTAAAGAGAAAAGTCACTGAATTGAACCTCTTAATCTTAATCTTAACCTCTTTTACTTCTGCTGTCTCGCTATTACAAAATGATTTCTCTTTTTCTTTCACTTATTGTTTTTCTTTTCTTTTTGTCGTCGTTCAGTTTGACAATGGGCTTTGTTTCTGCTGTTTGCCTTGTCACATGTGAAATGATTTCATTTAGTTTGTGATCTCGTGGTTCATTTAGCCTCAATCAGTTCTGATCTAAAAACCAGGTACATGTAACGTCACTGTGTAGTCCCACTGTGGCTCCAGATCATTTACAAGTCCCACACACACACTCTGTTATCTTTCTGTGAAAGTTTAGCAAGATTCACTATCAATCACGTATCAAGATGGCTGTTTATTCAGTACACATTGTGTTCATGTTTTGTAATTTAGTGTTAGACAGGAAGAAATATAATCTGTTGGTGTGAGACATGTGTGGGAAACCAGGAAATGGTACCCTTTAATCTCCAGAAATGGCTGAAATGTAACACAACCATTTCAAGTACAACACCTGTTTGACTAACATGTAAGATTCAGATAATAAACTGTCTGGGTTCACGAAGAGCGAGCACATTTAAGAAAGAGAAGAAGTGAAGACGGGGAGGAAGGATTGAATTAAAAATATGAACCTTTATAGCATTTGTAGTTTACGTGTAACTCCTGTTTGCAGAAAGGGAAATATACTCACTATAAGAACAAACAAAGAGAAGCGATGGCATGACTTTAGTTTCAAATCTTCCATCTCAGCAGGTAAACTGCAGTCTGGAGGCGTTTTAAAGGCCACGGACTAGCCTACAGGCAAAAACTGCTTTCAGACTGATGGAAAGAAAACAAACCGAATACACATTTAGCTGTTTATTGACAAGACTTTGTCTATTTGTGTCTGTAGATATTCTCCTAAAATGACCCGAAAATTAGAATTAGATAATGCCTCATTTGGATATTTAAACATAGAAATGTCAGTAAACTTCCTACAAACACAATGTCTTAATGTGAGTAATCAACTGTGGATGTGTGTGACGGTGATATGTGTGTGTGACGGTGATATGTGTTAGTTCTCCTGTAGTGTGTGTGTGTCCTTCCATTTTGTGTGTTCTGAGGAGAGGAACTTGCAGCAGGACTTTTCTGCTGATGCTTTAGCGCCCTCTGCTGATCAAAGTTAATATTAATATTAAAATGGTATTTTATTTCACATTGTGCTTAATTATTCATTTAGCTTATATTATGGGGTGCCGAATGTAAAAGTTCGGTTACAATTTTTTAGCTGATAAATTTAACATTTAGCGCATTTTCCTCACATTTGAGACAAATATTATATATATATATATATATATAAATAAATGTTAAATCTAAATGTTATATCTGAATCTAAATGTTAAATATATATCTAAATGTTATATCTAAATGTGTCGCCAAGTGTAAAGCTAAATATTTAGAAAATATTCAAATCCCCAAGGAAACCACGCCCACTGCGGTGGCTTCAAATCGCTGCTCCGCAATTTCCAGTCAACACCTGTTGGTACAGTAAATACTGACTACAGTGGAGCTGTTCGACTAATGTTACTGGATTATAACACATTTCGGTCAGCATTTTGTATTATTGACTTATATCACAGAAATGTCTTAATATTTGTGTGTACCATAATGCCGTTGTTTTGTTTGACTCGTATCCCCTTGTGTGTTTAACGTTAGTTTGACTCATCCTTCACAAGCAATCAAGCTCACACTGCAGCCGACATGTCATGTGAACAGGCCTCGCAGCACTGTAACTAGCTAAGTTAGCTAGGTCTCGCAATGCGAGACTGAACACACTATAGCCACATGTAAGTAGTTTTCAATACTTTGGTTACATTACCGTATTTTATTAACCTGAATTATGTTGCTATATTAGCTTGCAAAGGAGCTATCCGTTGCTAACGCTAATTTATCTCAAAAAGCAGAAACGTTAGCTAACTACTGCCAAGATATGATTTCACTAGAGACCAGAGAGGTGTTGTAAGACTCGTCAAGTGTAGTCATTTTCATGCAATTGAACTGTAAACATTTAGGTTGGTTTGGTCAGAAATTCTACTAACTAGACCTTTTACTTGAAGTGTGGTTAATGTTTCAAAAGTCATCCATTACTTTTAGCTAATCATTTCAACTGTTAGCAAAGTCAGTAGGCCACTTTTAGCTATTTTTTTCTACCATTGATTACTTCGCTATATGTTTTAACATATGTGTTGAGCTGTTTTAGCTGATATATTGTTTTAAATCAATCATAATTCAATTATTATTTTGTGAATTCCCTATTTATTTTCATAAGCTGCTCCACAATCTTTCCAAGTACCCACTGGCTACAGCAGAGATACCCCTTGCTGGGGCATCACTGGGTGCAGCGCGATTTGAAGCCACCGCAGTGGGCGTGGTTTCCTTGGGGATTTGAATATTTTCTAAATATTTAGCTTTACACTTGGCGACACATTTAGATTTAACATTTAGATTAAACATTTAGAAATATATTTAACATTTAGATATATTGATATATATAATTTCTGTCTCAAATGTGAGGAAAATGCGCTAAATGTGAGGAAAGTGAGCTAAATGTTGAAAATGTATCAGCTAAAAAATTGTAACCGAACTTTTACATTCGGCACCCCATAGTATATAGCCTACTAATCCATATAGGCTACATAAATACACATTCCAAATGTATTGTAACTACTGTGTAACTTGTATTTATAAGAAACACCATTGGTTTACATACCTCACAGCCTATGCACACAGATTTCTAATGTTGAACTTTTATTTGTAGTTCTAACTCAATCGGACTGTAGTCTAATAGGAAGAATCGCTCAACCGAGACCAATTTCTTATTTCTATTTTATTTGCTCGGTAGCCAAATATTGTAGGCTATTAAGCTATGAAAGACGTTTGGAGATGTACGGCTTATTTAGACTGTAGGCGAGAAGAGCGGTTTGTTGTAAAATGATTGATCTGTTGCCATTGATGGTAAAACGTGTTGCAGCAGAGGAACGAGGCCCTTGAGTGAGAGTGAGGTGGCTCTTAAAAGAGCCGTTTTGTGACTGTAGGCTGGTCTCAGGTCAGTTTAAGCCCTCTCTCCGCGGATGCGGCGGGCCAGCTGGATGTCTTTGGGCATGATGGTGACCCTCTTGGCGTGGATGGCGCACAGGTTGGTGTCCTCGAACAGGCCGACCAGGTAAGCCTCGCTGGCCTCCTGCAGAGCCATGACGGCGGAGCTCTGGAAGCGCAGGTCGGTCTTGAAGTCCTGAGCGATTTCTCGGACCAGGCGCTGGAAGGGCAGCTTGCGGATCAGCAGCTCCGTGGACTTCTGGTAGCGACGGATCTCTCTCAGAGCCACGGTACCGGGCCTGTAACGGTGAGGTTTCTTCACTCCGCCGGTAGCCGGGGCGCTCTTACGGGCAGCCTTGGTGGCCAGCTGCTTCCTGGGGGCTTTTCCTCCGGTAGATTTACGAGCGGTCTGCTTGGTTCTTGCCATGGCTGAATGGTCAGGAGAAAATACAGTGAAATAAAGAGACACGCGGCTCTTAAACTGTTGGACCCGGATGTGAGACGGTGACGCTGCTACAGACCTCCGGCTCCTAATTGGTGAGGGGCTCTCCTGGCGCTCAGCACCGCCTCAAGGAGCGACCCACCGCCCCCAATAAGCACCCCCCACTGCTGCTTATTGGCGAACAAGCTTTTCAAAATGCCCGCCAAATGTGAGAGCGGGCCGCCCTCTGCTGCTCTGCTGGAAGCCTCTTTTCTGGTTGGTCTGGCAGGAAGCGGCGCGCTGCTCTTCGTGGACATAAATAGGAGGGTTTCGGCTGTTGGGGAAATACTTTTCTGAGTCGAGACTCACGAGAACATCTAAAAATGTCTGGAAGAGGGAAAACCGGAGGAAAAGCCAGAGCGAAGGCTAAGACCCGCTCCTCCCGTGCCGGGCTCCAGTTCCCAGTCGGCCGTGTTCACAGACTGCTCCGTAAAGGAAACTACGCCCAGCGTGTGGGAGCCGGCGCCCCCGTCTATCTGGCGGCTGTGCTGGAGTACCTGACCGCTGAGATCCTGGAGCTGGCTGGAAACGCTGCCCGCGACAACAAGAAGACTCGTATCATCCCCCGTCACTTGCAGCTGGCTGTCCGCAACGACGAGGAGCTCAACAAGCTGCTGGGCGGAGTGACCATCGCTCAGGGCGGCGTGCTGCCCAACATCCAGGCTGTCCTACTGCCCAAGAAGACCGAGAAGCCCGCCAAGAAGTAAACACCCGGAACCGGCTTCAACCAAACCAACAACGGCTCTTTTAAGAGCCACACACATCTAACTAAAGAGAGCGTTCCTTATAATAAATACAATTACATTTAGCAAACATGGGATGACTAAAACGGCTTTATGCAAAAATGTGATGTGTAAAAGTTACAACTTTGTACAAATGAGAACTGGAATACGATTTAAGTTAGGTCATGATTATATTATAGCTTTCTTTTAAATAACTAGCTTCATGTTCTCAATGATGAGTTTGTGTACTTGAGTACTGAGTAAATACTCAAGTACACAAACAATTGTATTGGTGTCACAAAAAACATTATTACTAATACGTTTTCATGTCATTTATTGTCTCAACATTTGTAACATCAATTACAAATATGTCTTCTCATTTGAAGCTGAGTGCAATACAACATAGGTGGCAAATGACTAAGTCTTAATACTGTGGTATAGTCAGTCAGTCCGCTGTCTTTACTTATAGGAACATGCCACCTTTTTTGGGAAATTAACCTATTTGCAATGTGCCCCACTGTTATTTAAATTCATCTAGAATACCTCCTAGCCAATTTCCCAAAAAGGTGGAATGTTCCTTTAATTGCATAGGCTTCATTAAGATAGTATTTGCATAAGATGTACACAAGTTCTTTATTTCTTCATAAAATTGTGATACATTCCTTATTTATTAGACTTTCAGATGAAAGTTTTAATGAAATTGGACCAAATTATTGATCAGCAACAAATTCTAAATTACCAAAAACAAAATATACCACCTGTGAGTGAGTCAGAGGACATAATTGATCATCCCTGCGAGACCCTGGAGGACCTGGAGACATTGGAGAAGGAGCTGGAGGACAAGTCAAAGAAACAAAAAATGGTGACCAATTCAATTTCATAAACATACACACACACACACACACACACACACACACACACACACATTCTGGGCTATAGGGGTGAGAAATATAAAAGGTATATTGTATAAAAGGTATACATTTTTCCTAAGGTATGCATTTTGACTATATACATAGCACAGTATAGTCATCTTCATCATTGTGCCCACAACTGGGCTGATGATGGCGAACAACAGGGCGGTGGCAGCTAACAATGATCTCTTCATGTCTTTCAGACTATGTACCTGCGCTCACTCGGCGGACCAAATCTGAATGCAGCCGTCAGAAGAATGCTCCGCCGGATGGGCAAAAAAATGACCTCTGGTCAAGCGTCCTTTTAGTAAGCTTTGACTGTGTGAAGCAATGATTGGTAAGCTGTTATTGCAATAAAGACTTTATTACTTATTACAATTAGGGTTGGGTATTGTTTGGGTTTTCGGTGCCCAACCCTATGTACAATGTTAAAACTTGGAGCTGTTTGACAACTCTAACCTCTATCATGTGTTTCAGGAGCATGCCAGAAATTGCATAAAGTGAAGGCAGATGAGGTGGAAGATGCTATTGGCCAGGCGCTGAAATTTGCGCCACACAGACAATTAAAGTCATCAAAAAAATCAAAATCAGGTCTCTCATGTCGGGTCTGTTGTACCCATGGTGTGTAGCCTACTACTAGTGATGGCCGCCACAGAACTGGCGCGACAGCCGCGGTGTCGGCCGCTTAAACAATCTGCGAGGTTTGATGTGTCTCCTGCATCTGCTCGGTCGAACGGTGGATGGATGGTTGCTACAATAATGATTGCGTGTTTGATGGTTGTTCAAACGCGGCGTGCAATCCTATCTTCGGGGGCTGAGGTGTGTTTGTTTGTCCCTGCGGCGGGAGGCCAACATAGTCAAAGTGGTTGGTAAATGGCTATGCCAGCGTCCTGTCCTTGTCGGACAAAGGCAGGAGACACTCAGGGTCTCGCCCAAATGGCGGTTATGTTGCTTTTGGCTGGGGATATAGAGCTAAATCCGGGCCCACATTTTTTGGCTTTCCACTGGCATGGATCCTGCTATTAGCCACGCAGCACATCTTCAGCTGGCTTCACCTGCCAGCGGGACTACCAGTGGACTGGCAAATTTAGCCACCCAGCTAATTAATCCAAGGCGGAGGTGTGGGTTTGCGGCCTCGTTATCCACGTTTCCCGGAGCCCTTCACTGTGGCAGAGACAGTGCATCGGAGGATATGTCATGCCGGAGATGCAGCGACGTGATGACGTAGGCCTACTCCTGGTAGTCCAGTCCAAATCTAAAATATCTCAAAGTGGTACTATTACTTACGGCATAAGTGATCATAATAGAATTTTTTACACAAGAAAATCGGGTAAAAAAAACCTTTTACTCTCCCAAGGCCGTACTATCCAGATCATTTAAACAGTACTCCCATTGTTCATGTGTTAACATAGCATGGTCACAGTTTAAAGACAAGGTGACCCCTCTCAGACAGATCAGAGTTAAACAGCGTTCTAGTGCATGGTTTGATGAAGTTATACATGATGCTATTAAAACCAGGGAAAAAAGCACTTAAAACTTTTCATAGAACTAAAAAATCATGATTTTATTTTATATAAGCAAGCAAGAAATAAAACTCAGGAACTTACTAGAGACACAAAATCAACCCACTATAAGAATGATATATCAAATAATAAAGGTAACCCCCAAAAAGTTGTGGAAGACCTTAAAAGAATTGGGGGCCGCTAAGACAAATCCTAAGAAACCAAGAAACACAGGACTAAAAAATGAAGGGTGTCCTGAATTTCAATAAGAAAGAGGTTGCTAATCATTTTAATACTTACTTCACGTCTATAGCAGAAAAGCTGGTCTCAAATCTTCATCCTTCCTCTGGGTTATTTAGCATAGATAATGTGAAATCATTCTATAATAAACTTGGAGCACTGCCCAACTCATTTTCTTTTACGGAAGGGGAGATGGAAAAAAAGCTCTTACAGCTAGATTTGCATTGCGAGATGATTTTATGGAAAGTACCCCATGCCAATCTCTAGGTATGGTGAAGGGGATGTGATGATGTGGGGCTATTTTAATTCCAAAGGCCAAGGGAACTTTATCAGGATGCATAGTATCCTGGATCCATGAAATAACTGGCCTTTAAAAATAAAAACCTGCCTGCCTCTATGGGAATTTAACATACGGGTGTACTTACTTATGCCCCCTGTATTTTAAAGAAGAACATTTATTTATTTATGATACATTAGTCATTCACAAAGAAAAATTGGTGTCCTTAAAGATTGGATTTTTTCCTCATTTTTTTTAATTAAGGCATTAAGATCAATTTCCAAAAGATGATTTTTTATTTCCTCTTTTGTTTCACACACGTGGTTAAACAGCATGTCTGCATAACGATGTAGCCTTTTGGTGCGGGATATACGTTTTTAATACAAAAAGCATTGGACAATTACAGTTTTTCTCAATTGCTAAAACAACATTTTTTGAAAATTGCTGCATTTTCGGAAAACATTAAACACAAAACCTCATCTTCAGGCACTATTTACAAAACCTCTGACTCCTCTTTCGCCTCAAAACAGTTTTATCTGTGTTCAAAATCAAACACTGCTCTCAAATCATAAACAAAGTGATCAAAATGATATACACTACCAAGCAGTCAGTAAACAATAGGCTACACCAAAAAGTAGAAAACACATTGTTGAAAACATATTTCTCAAGGAGCAGTACATTTTTTTTATTTTTTTATCTCAGAACAAATGCCATGGATGTGGTGTATGCTCTGAAGAGACAGGGCCACACCCTGTACGGCTTCGGGGGTTAAACCTGATCCTGACACACACAATACCTGTAGAGACCAACTTCCTGATGTGAACTATATGTAGTATTCATTACACCTAAATCATCGTTTCTGGTCACACACAATCTGAAATTGAAGCTACGTTGTCAGATTACAAGTTATTCAGACATTGCAACCCTGAGCTTTGTGATGATTGTCTCATCGCTGAATGACATCACTTTTCTTTTTTTTTCTCAGTATACAGTACATTTCTTAGTTTATAACTGCTACTTTGTGCAGTATAGCTAATAACAGTCTGGGAAATTGAAGGACAATGGCTCCAGAGCCACGCACTTCTTCTTAAAGGACAATTCCGGTGCAAAATGAACCTAGGGGTTAATAACATACGTGTACCCAGTCGACCGTTCTCTGGGACATGTTTTTCATGCTAATCGAATGTGTATTTAGCTTGAAACAAACTGGCGTCAACCGGTCATTAGCTGCTAATGCTACCTTTCGAGGGCAGAGGGTAAATCGCTATTTTATACCACTAAACAAGGCTCAAAATAGCACCACACTTCAACGGTAGCATAATGAGGGTGAAAGGTTTATTAAAAAAAAATAGATTATAAAGACAGCAGTGTTCATTTTTACATGCGGGTGCCATCTTGGAAAACAGTCCCGATCAGTCAAACGACGAACGCCGTGTAACCAATAACATAGCTCAAACACAGTAGAGATCCAGGATGTGTGTTAATGTAACATGTAGCGACTGCAGGTGGGGGGAGTAAAGCGTGTCAGTGAGGAGG
>NC_135858.1:30261872-30304372 GCF_031162955.1 Sander vitreus
AGACAGTAAAAGAAAGGCTGTTTCTCCAACTTCAGTCAGTTACAAGGCAGGATTAGCTGGGAGACTTCTAAATGAGGGCGCACATGGAAGTAGTTCTTTTGTAGATTATGGTGAACTTGTGTGTGTTGTAGCAGTGCTTTGCTATTGAGAATGAGGTAGCATGCTAGCAATAGCATTAGCGTTAGCATGCTAACGCTAATGCTACGAGCTAACAGTTGTGGTTAGCCAGCTCGTTTCCGATTTTGAACAGCTCACTCGGAGACTGAAGGCAGGACACATTCAGAAACCGTATCTCACTCAAAACAGCATGGATGGATTTTTTACAAAGTTTGTATGCGTGTGGAAGCACCAGAGACACAGAAGAACACCCCAAATCCGAATGTTTTTTTCATAATATGGGCACTTTAAAATGTTTTCATGAACACGTTTCGGTTAACTATTTTAGTAAAATATGAGATCGTATTCTGAACAAGCCGCCATGACAGTCTGTCTTTGAATTTCCGGAGAAACCAGACCCACGTGACGCGTTCGTCCAATCAGCTACCGGTTTTCATTGTTGGCCGACAATACAGATTAGCGCCGCCTGCTGTTATGGAGACGTATACGTCTCGTCGCTTTGGTGTGTTCCGAGGCACTTTTTTGACCAATTCGGGTAGACTGATCAGTCCAACTGCCTTTTCTGCTGAGGGTCGGCCATCTGGTCTGTGTGTCTGGGCCTTTAGTCTATATCAACGTTTTATTTCCGGGATTGTTTAGGGGCCGCTGGAAATTCCGCCGGATGTCCGTCACCTTCCTCTTTCTTTGTGTTGGCGTTCTAAACTCTGGTGGATTTCTGAGGACTATGGTTGACTGCTCCTCAGATCTCTGCAGGGTAAATCCAGACAGCTAGCTAGACTATCTGTCCAATCTGAGTTTTCTGTTGCACGACTAAAGCAACCTTTGAACGTACACGTTCCACCAAAACAGCCAATTTGCTGCATATCAAAGCAACTTTAGTAGTATCACTAATTGTTGATTTTGGTCAACATCCTTGGGTCTTTCCAAAGATCATCACTGGTAAGGCGGCGTTCACATTGCCTGCGTCGGCCGTCCGGCAAAAACGCAGATCTTTCCATTCATTTTGAATGGTGGTAGTGCGGTTAGGCTGCGGCACAAAGTTGAGACCGACTCAGCTTTTGGAGAAAAGCAACCCCACGTCGCACTGCGGTGGCCAATCATGTAACCGCAGATCAGACTTATGTCAGTGTGTTTTGAGCTGTGGTTTGAGGCAGTGTGAGAGTCCCGTACAGGAAACATTAAACATCACTGCCTCTATCGCCGCCACAAGTTTTAAAACACTATGAGGGTAAAAGAAACACAAGCGCTGAACTGCCCGGGAGTTTGTGTAATAGCTGAATGTTTCCTGCAACAACAAAGCACTCACTAGGTCTCGCTTATCTCTTTTCATCTCTCTCTCCCTTGTGAAATGAAGCTGCCTTCAAGTGCAGGCGGGGACGTCAAAATCTATAAACGATCTGACCGAAGACAGTAATTGTGAAATATAAAGTCTACTTGTGCTTTGTTGGGTGGTTTAAGAACACAACAGGGCGTCGCACAAATAGGCTGTTTCATTGACACTGCCCCACCCCCCCCCCACCCTGCGGAAAATCGCCAGATCAGTTTTCTTGGTGTGATTGTCCACTAAGGGCTACAGGCCTCCTGGGCTTGGAGAAATAGCTTTAATTCTATATTTCCATGCTTCTACCAAAGAGGTTAAACCTTGTGATTCCTGTGTAGTGAACAATGATGTAAACACTACAGCAGAGGAAATGGTCTCTCTTGAATCTTGAACTGAAATACAACAAAAGCAAAGCTGAATGTGTGTTAAGAGTGCAGCAGGTTAAGTTTGATGGGTCTTCTCCAGCCGTGAGAAATACTTGAATTTCTGTTGCAGAAAAAAAAAAAAAACGCTTCATACCCACCATTAAGTGCAGCTAAATAAAGGCTTTACCTAGCTCCAACTAAAAGGAGAGCATTCATTTTAACTTGGAAATGGTGATTTCAATAATTACACTTTAATACCTGTAAGATGTATCGGCCTTTTACATATGACAATGCATTTAAGCGTTTTTTGTTTTTTTTTGGTAACCGGGGCCTTTAAGCAGTGTAAAAGTTGGTTTGTAATGACAAGTAGATGGTAAGAGCCCTGTCTTTAGAAATCCATTTGCCATAATGGCACTCTGAATGTAGAAATTACATGCCATGCAGTTGTCAAGGTTTGTGGACTGAGTGGTAGGATAACAATTCCCCAATGGCAGATCTAAAACTTTTTCCATTTCATTAAAACTCTGAATTAAAAACTGACAGACAATTCAACCATTACCAAACAATGGCTGCAAGAATTTCTATAGAATGCTCTTTAGTCTTCAGCAGAGTGCTTTCTGACACAAAGGCTTTCTTTGGAATTCAATGTGAACACCTGTGTTGGAAATGCATCATCTATGCGAGTTTTCTTTTTGCTTTTCCTGTGAAATCTGATATACTGTCATGCTTATGCTGATGAAGGCAAAGCTGTCCATTTGTAACTAAATAATTGTGTCAGGGGTCTTGTCATCAGCTCCTAGAAAAGTCATCAACATACAATCGCTGTTTTTTTTTTGTTTTTTTTTTAACTTTATAATCTTTATTTCTTTGACCACAAGTAGTAAAACAGTACTGGATTGTCTCATCCATAAAGTGGACCCAGCTCGTCCCTGAACATTGCTTTTGATGTGTGACGGACGGGTTATTCGTTAGCGAGTTGGTAAGGACTGAACTGTGCATTTGGCGGGGTGTTTTACCATAGAAAATGTCAAGTAATGCAGCACACTTTTCAGCCGCAACTTGATACAAAACAAACTGGGCCGTTGAAAAAAGATTTATTGCAAAAGGCAGTGTGGCAGTTTAACTGTTTGAGCTTTTACAAATTGTGATTTCTCAGTGATACAATATTTGGTGATATTACCTCTCAAATAAGAGAGCTTGTTTTGACATTTTGTCTAATTAATTTGGTGCCTGTGATGCGGCTGGCTCTCAGGTGTAATAATACTCCATCACTGGTTTCATGTTGGGTTAAACATGCTGAAGCTCTTCTGCAGTATTAAGCCGGAGCTGCCTCACATATCCTGCATCCGTTTGGAGCGTTGGTTACCTTATGCATCCGCAAAGTGCAATACGCACAAAACCAACATATTTCCGTAACAACTTATGAGCCATTATTGAGAATGTGAATCACCATCATATACTTCCATCGTAATGTTCTAAACCCTTATATAGTCTAAACTTTCAACATTTTAGGCGCCTAGCCAAAACACCTTGTTTATTGCAGATTTATCACTAGAAAAAAACACTGTACTAAGCTGAATTTTTAGATAATGTTCAGGTTCCAAGCTTTCAGAGGATGAACACTTTTATGTGGCCTATACTGTTGACCTGCTATTCCTCTCTAAAGATCCCATGTCCCCACCAAAATGGGTCTATGTGGCTCTCAGAGGGTTGATATCAACAGGTCCTCAGTACCTCAGTGTCCCCGTGTGTGCTGCATTACTTGTCTTTTTTTTTTTTAAATGGTAAAACACCCCGCCAAATGCACAACGAATGACCGGACCAACACACATCAAAAGGCATTGTTCAGGGGAAGAACTGGGTCCATTTAGATGAGACAATTTCAGTAATTTTACTTGTGGTCAAACCAGAACTGTTTCACCTCAGACGCCTGAGGATTGAGTCTGGATATCCCTTCAAATACTGGGGAATTTCTACTCCTGCATCATCGAGAGTATCCTGACGGGGAACATCACTGTCCGGTACGGAAACAGCACCAAACAGGAGCGCAGGGCCCTGCAGAGAGTTGTTTGTTCAGCTGAACATAAAATAGGCGGCATCCTACCCTGCCTAAAGGATATTTACAGCAGTCACTGCAGGAAAAGAGGTAGGAGAATCATTAAAGATCCAAATCACACGGGTAACAACCTCTTCTCCCTGTGGGTCGGGTACAAGGTACCGGATAGACCAGGAGGAGTTTCTACACTCTGGCATCTAGGATCCTTAATCTGGCATATCTCCACAGTGCTGTGTCAGCGCTGGTGTATGGTCTGGCTACACCACCTATATATTCTGGGATAGGGGAAAAACTTTGTATTTCTTTAAACCACGCAGAGCTCTGTACCCAACTGACAAACACTTCCTCGGCTTAGAATTACAATAGGAACTGCTAAAAGTAACACTACCTTGCCATCCTCTCCACCCGACTGAACACACTTTGTTCGCTTAGAATTACGGCAACAATCGCTAAACACACTGCAAACTCACGGTCCTCTCTTCCCAATTTACAGCCCCCCTCTCTTGGCTTAAAATAACTCACCGTTGTCAGGCTACACGTTGTAAATAGCCGTGGCCCGCTTGCCTGGTCCTCCGGTAACGTTAGCTAACAGTTGGCAGGGTTAGAATGGCGCCGTTAGCCAGGACCAGTCGGGATCACTTTACTGGCTGTGTCTCAATTGTTTTTGCGCGTAACCAACTCGGGTACTCTAGCTATATAATTCAATGTAGGTACACAAATGTTGAAATGACATAAAATGCCCGTCCCTTGTAGCCATGATAAATAAGCCTGTAGCTAATGCTTAGCCTACCTGTTCAGGAGGAAATTAGCCAACTCGGCGTCCTTTTGGGCTCTAAGCTGTCTCCATCTTTCAAATACATTTCCAATATTTACCCGGGGTTTGTCTCTGGTCACGCAACCGTTTTCTTTTAGGTCGGGTAGAATCTATTCATCTTTCATGGCTATACTAACGTTACAGCTGTAGCGTGCTGGGTTTACATTTTTACAGGTATATGTATATCTGGCAACCCGGCCTGGCTGTCAAACTGGGCAGTTGATAACAACACACAGGCCAAAACGCAAACAGAAAGTTTATAAAAAAGAAAATCAGAAATCAGAGATTAAAGTCAGAATTCTGATTTTAAACTCATCCTCTTCCGTATACTGAGGAACAAAGTAAGCCTGTAGTAAAACAAATGCTAATGCCGATTGGTTTCCTCTGAAGTACATGAGCACAATAACAACGGTTATCATCTTACATCTCATCAAATGAACAGTAATTACACCTGTTCAGCTTCTTGCATTAAACATTTTGCTGGCACTCCAAATGCACCAATGCAATTAAGTGCTGACAAAATAGTGGGTTACACCGGGCTGCTTTTGAAGGGCCTCGTTCTGCCTCTCGGCTAAACAGCAATGCGAATGAGATGAATAATAAAGAGAAAGCAGCACTCAGATCCGGAGGGTTGGTGGCCCAGATGTAAGTGAAAAAACTGAAAAACCAATAGCCAGATGCGCGGCGTTACCAGCCAACACAAACAGAGTGTAGAGAGAAGCGCGGAGACGCAGAGGATGGCAGCTCTAGTCAAACAGCTGGGGACTGGATAATGCTGTGCTGCGGGACGAGAAGTCCAGCCGGACGGCATAACAAAACTGCACTCCTAAGAAAATGATTGGTATTCAACAAGAGCTGCACAGTCAGCCCCAGGATCAGGTCAGCATGTGAAAAGACCACAGTGCAGAGGAAGGAAGTAGTGTTCTTTTTAAATGTAGTTTTACTCAGTCACTGCAGGAAAAGAGGTAAGACATACTGCTGGAAATGAATCATTAGGGGGAGACCAAGGATAGTTGTAACACAGGTCAGTTGTAACATGTCCAATTTCTCCAATCAGGAACAAGTTTCGAATCAGCTGATTCATAATAAACATGTTAAGAATCAGCCCCCTGTGACAGACACTGCACATTTTAGAAAGATTTTTGTTTTTTAATTTTAAAGCTTTAGTGTGCAACTTTGATATTAATGAACGTCTGTTACATTTAAGCCATTGCCAAATGAGTTGATACAAAGCTAATTAAGACCATCAGCTCCACACTCAGTATGGCTATGTTCAGAAGATTGTGTCGACCGATGAATTTCGCACGCAGAAACTCCAGTGAAGATAATTACCTCTTCTGAAGAGTCCATCATGTCTTTTTAATCCTTCGTGTCCTCCTTGGCTACTAGCAACTGTGTGGAGGAGGAGGGGTGGGGGTGGTGCGGGATCACGGAAGGCTTGTATCATGTGGATGCAACAACAGTGTTGTTGTCATTACTTAGAATTCCTCATGGGGGCAACAGAAACTACGCACTATAGCTTTAAGGTAGGAAAGTATTTTTTTTAACCTAATTTATTTTTGGGATAGCAATGCCAGCTTTGTAGCTAAACTTAACAAACTCAAATCATGTTTATTGTGTGTCTATATGGATATCTTTCATGCAGGTTGTTATTGCTAATGTTTTAGCCGTTAGCTGTAAATTAAGCTAGTGCACGGCAACAACGGTCCGGGTTAGTTGTAATAAGAGTCTGGGTGAGAAAATGTTGTATTTATGTTTTTTCTTTAAAGTTCAGTCTTTGAAAAGAAAGACGGACCGAGGAGTGCCTCTCAACACATACGTACAAGTAATTTAGGTGTTGAATATAAGTTTCAATATCAAGTTTTTGTCATAATCCTAATTTCATGATGTGACATTTCACCCCAGGGTATGGTACAACTAACCCGGACTGGGGTAAATTGTAACATTTTACTCCTTGTGTCTAGCTGTGTCTAGCAGCTACACCATTTATTAGCAGACACATGGAACTAGTTTTTAATCACATTTTGAACCCACTGGTTTAAAAGAGCTCCAAAATACAGACAGAAATGTCAAAAATGTTACAATTATCCCCGGTCTCCCCTATAGGACATTTTCAGTTACCCAGAAACCACTATATTTTCGAAGAAGTAGCATTTAAGAGATGTTAGCTTGGTCTATGTTGACATAGACCATGGGAAGGAGCTCAAGAGGAGTGACTAGAACACCTGGGCTCCCTGATTTCCACCGAGGTGCCCATGAACAAGATCCCTAACCTCCATCTGCTGCTCAGTGGCCAGCAGACCAGACTGTGGTTGCCCTGGGGCAGCAGCTTCCAGGTGTCAATGTGGACAAATGGGTGAATGTGAACACGCTGTGAGCACTGTTCTCAGTGAAGTTTTAGTTCTTAGTTTTATTTCATGTCTGAGTCATGCCAAACATTTGGCACACCCCATATGGGATAACGAGACGGCACCATTTAACAGACATCTTCCCGTCTTGCATATGCAAATCATGTAAAGAAATACATGAATAACAGAAAAACAGCACATACAAAGACATATCTACAGATCATTGAAACTTATTTAAATAACTACAGGTTAAAAACAAGGAGCAGTATGGTACAGTATATATACTCCTGGGGGTGTAACGGGGGGGGGGGGGGAGAACAGACAGAAGTAGAGCTGTAACTAGTTTAAAAAAAGTCTTAAAAATAAATTTAGAATTTTTTTCCTCAGTGGCTTAGGCGATCTGGCTTGCAATACACTGGGGGAAACACTGCGATGGGTTGTATCTGAGGTTCCAGCCTTCACCCCAACACAATGGAGGTGAATGGAATTTTTTCATTTTTTTAAATGGAATATAATTTAAATCAACACAAATGTGTGTTTACAGAATCAGAATAGAGAATCTGTATTTCTGCATAATCAACATTTTGACAGTGTACAAAATGACTGTGAATATGTATTTGGTTAAAAAAAAAAAGTAGTTCCAATGAAAACACTCCACAGTGTCTTCAGAAAACTCAGACAGATATAGCAAAGCCTGTACAAATAAAACCAAAGCTAAACATAGGGGCATGGTTAGATACTACTGAAGAGAGAAAGCTGTGATAAAAGGGTACAGTAGGAGCAGTGGAAGTATTTGCAGCGATGCAGGAGAGAACCCTGCTGCTTTACGCTGTTACTAAGATACACAGCTTGGTAAAACAGTGCGGACACAAGGTGCACACTAACCTAAATGAGATTCATCCATACAAGCTGCAAAGTGCACTGAGACCACTGTAAGCACGGATACCTTCCAGTGCCATAGGTGTGTGTTATGTACTATATTAGCCAGCATATGTGACAGAATCATTTTTAAATTAGATGCCATTAGAGCCAACTGGTATGGACAGGACAGAGCACAAACAGGCTTCCTAACATGACTATTATAGATGATCATTTGCGTCTCCCTCCAATTTCACTCACTAGTGTTTAGTGGCACATAACCGAGGTCCTGCAGATAACGTCACAGCCTCTAACAGCTAGCTTGCCATACTGGCTTGCAGAACACATTATAATTGGCCTGCTAGCAAACAGTATGCA
Source organism: Sander vitreus (assembly GCF_031162955.1). Taxonomy (NCBI): domain Eukaryota; kingdom Metazoa; phylum Chordata; class Actinopteri; order Perciformes; family Percidae; genus Sander; species Sander vitreus. The sequence goes on from NC_135858.1 coordinate 30,270,130, forward strand.
GTAAATAAATCATTCTGACTGCTGATTGCTGCTATATATATATATATATATATATATATATATATATATATATATATATATATATATATATATATATATATATATATATATATATATGTGTATGACACACACACACACACAGAACAAAAACTAAACTATTTGTCTACCCCCAAGTAAACTTCATGAGGGTACAACTTACCACAGGGCTGTTCTGTTAGACTGCATCAGCTGCTGTGTGTACCTAATAAATTGCACTGCGGTTAACCGTAGTTTAAAACCTGGGGCTCAGTGACAACACTAAAATAATAATTTTCATCAAGATTTACTAGATAGCCCTCTTGTACTACCCGACAAACGCTCAATGTGTGCACAATGCTACACCAGCAGTGTGCAGCAGTTTGCCGTGAAGGGAAGGATGTGAAAACAGCTATTGTGTATTCTGTTTAATCTGCAATCAACTTTCTTACACCTCTTAAAAGAAAAAAAACAGGATGGAAAATCAATGGCTCAGCCAATTTAGAGTGCGCTTTATGCAGTAAACACACTTACCTTCAACCTCGCTGGCTTCCCACGGCCTTGCAGATGGATAATTATGAAACAGGATGGAGGCCTGAATGGAGAGAAGCAGTGCTCAGGCTAGGGGGGAAGAGGGAAAAGAAAATAACAAGACACGGTCAATTGCTGTAGGGTACGGAAGACTAATAAGACTTCTCTGTCACATTGTGACAAACACATGGGGGTCGTGAGCCGGGATGTTACACTGAATGATTAAAGATGAGGCCCGTGTGACCGCAGCGCTCTGGCAGGAAACTATTGACAACGAGACCTGAAACACCCCCTTGACACATCCCAACAGGTATGTTCCACATGTAGCTCTGCTATGGAGTTAAATCAACCGCATACACATGATGGAATCGTATCCTACATGATAAAAGCTGCATTGATCAAAGGCAATGACTTGACTGAATGGAGCTCAAGTCAAATCCAATACTGTATCACACATAGCTTGACAGCATCTTTGATATGTAACATGGAGTAGGTACTGTATATTTTCAAACTGGAAAATACTAGCATTACTGTGGAAAGTGGTGTGTAGGGCTGGGTATCGGTACTCGATGGGTATCGACCGGAAAAAAAACAGTACCAAGTAGTATGGAAACTCCTCCAGTCAAACAATACCTACCCATTCAATCCTTTTTGAATCAGATTATTTGTATCAGATCTAGAAAAAATGTTGTATTGGTATCGACGGTGTTGTAGTACTCAAGATCGGTCATGGTCTCGAGACACTTTTTGAAGGTCTTGGTCTCGTCTTGTCATCGACCACATCTTTAGTCGGCCTTTTTTCGGTCTCAGATAAAGAGGACTCAGGAAGAAAAGGTCAAGACCACAACTGCCTTTCGATTATTATTTTCAAAGATATAGTGCGTAGTTTCTGTCACCCCCATGAGGAATTGTAAGTAATGACAACAAAACTGTTGGTGATTGCGCATACCCCTCCTCCACACAGTTGCTAATGGCCAAGGAGGACACAGAGGATTAAAAAAATATGGACTCTTCAGAAGAGGTAATATTTCTTCACTTGAGTTTCTGCACGTGGAAGTCGCCAGATGATACTAGTTTCTGAACATAGCCATACTGCATATGTAATTGCATCCACGTTTCCTTCACTTGCTTTCCTTCCTCGCGTCTTAGTCCGTTCCACCAAAATATCAAATAAGAGACTTAGGATAGTAGTAGATAGCAAACCAGGTCACCTTTGTCTATCATCAATCATTTATTACATCACTTTAGATGGCTTCAACTGCAATACTAGAAACAACTTTCAATTAAAAAATATTGTTTTAGTTTCAGATTATCACATATCCCTGCATCCACACCTCTGTCTAGAGTCACTCGTTAGTGTCATGGCCATTAAAAATGAAAATCCAAAAACATAAATGAATAAACTGCAGTGCTTGAGATTCACATGCCTAAATACCTCTAGAAATACACCAAGGCACTGCGGATGAAATATTTACTCCGCCCTACCTTAATGTTTCTTTAATTCACATTACATCAGGATGTATTTTTATTGTGTCAGGGGGTCTGCGTGCATGGTAAAAGCTCTCTCAGTTAACCCTGGAATATGACAATGATTGTTCCTCATGTTGTGAACCAAGGTGCACACAGACGCATAAAAATAGCTGTGTACTTGGTACACCAAGGATGCAAAAACATAATATTCTAACATTTACTTTAACAGACAAAAGTGGAGATGAAATGTGCTCAAAAAGTCAACTCACTGATCTGTGCGCTTATTTATTTGGCACAGCAAACTCCCACTGACTGTTTACATTTTGGATTTGCACACATTGATTAAAGTACATACTTCATACTTTGCAACCGCTGAGGTGTCTTTATCTCACCAACAGCTGGTCCAAAAGACTATAGCAAGGCTCCTAAAACACTTATATAAGAGATTACATTCATATTGTTATTGAATATAACACACCGTGGTCTCTGCTGTATACATGTATATTGGTGAAAACCTGTTCTCGCACTGCTCTGTTAGAAACCTGAGCTTCTTCCCACACTTGTCTCCTTCCATCTGATGGAATGTTCTCTGGTTATATTCTCAGGGTTTCAGTCCTAGGTTGATCTGACAATGCCTGTTGTTACTGGCGTTACCAGCAAGCATGTTTTAATAGCACAGGTTCCAGAGTTCAGTTGGAAGTGAAGGTACATTTACTAGCTGTTCTGGAGCTGTTGGCATGTGATATAATCAGACGCTCTAACTCAGCTACTGAAAAGACAATGTCGTGAGATGGTTTTCTTAACTGCCGTTTCTCAGATGTAACCCCGGAATTCCACCAGGCGCTGATGTGCCGCGTTCTGGCTGCGCCGATGTTTTGTTCCTACGTCTGCCATGCGTCATACCACGCTGGGAGCGTTTCAAAAGCAGAGAGTTTTGTCTGCCCGACTTGCAGATTTCGTTGTTTTGGTCATTTTTCCTGGATATTTGTAGCTTTGAAATCTAGACGCACCCTAGCGGCAGCAAATGTAATCTGCAGCCAGGGTCAGTCTAGCAACTCTCCGTTGGCTTGCGAGCTGGAAAAACAAAATTCTGGTCAGGCCAATCACATTGTGTATAGAGTCGGTGGGCGGGTTTAATATAATGACGGCAGAGTTGCGACGGTTCCGCGTGAATTCCCTGCAACTTGAAAACAAAGAAGATGGCTGCTGCTGCTGGCGAACAGCAGTCTTTCCAATTGGCTTGAGCCGCGACTCTGGAAGCACTGAAGTCATTCTTCAAAAAGGAAGATGTGTTCGGAGTTTTGTCAACCAGATACGGCAAAAGTCTATCAACTAGCGTTGCTCTGGTTGGCTATGAGTGTAGAGGGAATTTGAAAGCCAACCGTTTATCCCGCCCCTCGGATTGAGCCCTGCCAATGGTGAGTTCCCAGACCCCACATCTTGATGTGGGTCTGGCAGCTAGGATATTTGTGCTTCTACCATAAAAAGTAGTGTATATGGTTAAATGGTTTCTTCCATTTAGTCCAGTTACTGTATGAACGACATGGTTTAAAGATGTGTGGCTGTGTTTTAGTTGTAAAATTGTTTAGTGATGCGATATACGGTCGGGAGTCTTCACAGGGTGTTTATTTTGAAAACTGATCGGATGCTTTAGACCTTCCACTCCATCCCGGCCTATTGAACTCCCCGCAGCTGCGTCAAAAATAGACCTGCTGCTTCTGGGACACGCTGCGTTGCTACTGGAATTACAAGCAATGTCTTGGTTGCCATGATTGCTGCCGGCTGCGGCGCTGCAGGAACGCCTGGCCTGGTGGAATACAGCAGTAAGCCTTGGTCATACTTTAGCATGGATGAAGACGCCAACAGCTGTGGACTTGCAGCAGTGCTTCTATACATACTACAATCGAAGGTCTGCAAATGCAGACACGTTCCACACATGCACACTACAAAACATGATGCCGACCTCCTGACAGCAAGGAGGAGGATCCTTTGTGTGTTGCATTTGGCTGAATAATGGTTTGAAAAGGAAAATGGTGTATGTGACTGCTTAACGAGAATAGGACCAAGGATGGTGAATACAGCACATCCATTAACACTGCCATTTTGGTGGAACATTCGTGGACTTGGACATATGACAAAATTGACGTTACACAGACCCTCGCAGCTACGGATGGACTCTGGTCCTCATCTTTGTCTTTGATTGTCTGTACGGTTTAAAACAAAGTTACTTCTCCTTCAAACTCAATATCACTAGGGCTATATTCAACCAAAGAAAGTCGTGGTTGTCTGCAATTCTACTTTCTCTTCAACCAATTGATTGGTCGTTGGGGAAAAAACTTCAGCATCTTATTTCTGTATTAACTAAATCGTCCACAGTGCACTGAGTGCACTCTACCTTGTAGCATTGTGTGTCCACCACTATAGGTCACTATACGTGTTAAATGCTTTAAAAATGGGAGCGCAGCATTTTCACACAATGCTACAAACAGCAGCAGCAGCATGACAAGGTGTTAAGCGTCTATTCTGCCCCAGGCGCTGCACGTTTGGAATTTGTTTCTGGTCACAGAGAGTTGAAGAATGTAGAACTTTGGGTAAAAAGCTGAGCTTGTCACTGTCACTTTTCCCCAGCTGTCCAATCACAGTGGAGGAAGGGACAACAAAGACCAACTGTCACATCCTACATGTACAAGTGCTGAACAACAACAACGAAGGAGAAAGTAATACTGCTGAACCGTATATGTGTCCTCTCTACCTACAAGCTTCAGCCTTCCCTTCATCCAGAGCAAGTGACATTTTTACTTCCGTGGATATTCCGTATTATAGCAATCACACCCAACAAAAGTGTCTCAGCTGGAAAAAACGCTGCGCCTCCAAAGCGCTCCTAGCTGGGTGTTTTCAAAACAACACCTGACATTTTCAGCTGGAAGAAATGCTTTGGTGGCGAGGCGGCCTTATGAAAGTAACACCAGCGATTGTCCAACCAATGAGAATTTGGTCGTACATGAGCATATCGATCAACCAACATGGAGACGTCAGCCCTAAATATCACAAGGTACACAGTACGTTTTATAGCAAAACAATAACTAGGTCTTAAGATTTCAGAGCCTACACTTTATTTAGTTTATGAAAAAAAGAGTTCAAAAGACTTCCAAGTTACCAGTCAGACCAGCAGTCAAAGTGAGCTAAAGATCTATTTCCTTTAATTAGTATGTGAATGCTGCTTCCTTAGAATGGAGCTTAACATTTTTGTGTGTGTTACACTACGTTACACTACATAGCGATGTCTTTCTTGCTAATCCTACATTTGTTTACATGCCATTAGCTCTGTTAGCTACTTTAGTTTAGCAGTTAGCGGTGGCTTCTCTCTCTCTCGCTCTCTCTCTGGCTCTATGTTGATCTGTGCATCAAATTTAGCCATTTCTCTGCCTCCCTAATTGTACATGTAGTAACTGTAGTGTATTTGTCGTGTTGGAGGCAAAGCTCCGCACCAGGGAAACGCGACCGTTAACGCTAGCTGTTGTATCTTAGCCTCCAGTATCGTTAATCGGTACGGACTGCCCTAATGTAGCTCCCATCCCCCGGCAGCCGCCGGGAACCCAGGGAGGCCGGGTGACTGTCTGAAAGAAGCACAGCCCATCAGGTGTCAGATCCATGGAAATGAGACTGAAAACTGCTTTGTAATGAACGTGAAACATTTAAAATTCACTCGTCACTTGCGCTGATTAAAACGGGCTCAGCGGGCGGACTTACCGCTCCATTAGAAGATAAAGAGTAGGGCGCAGAGTCTAGATATTATAGTTAGTGACTCGTAGTAAGTTAGTTAAAGTTGCTTCAATATATGCGTAACCCGTGTGTCTGTTCAGGGATGGGTTTTGTCTGGCTGAATAGAGGGCTGTGTCTGGTCGAAGCTCAGAAAAAAACACGATAGGTGGACCTCAAATTAAAAATATGCTTTGAAAAATATATTTACCTCAGTAAAACAGTGTGTTTAACTGTGCTGTAAAAAGATTCACCAGTTGTTTTTCATCGGTTGCATTTCTGACAGGGAAGCTGCTCAAAGCGTGCTTCTGCCCTCTGGTTAATATTTCTGCCATGCAAGAAAAGTCTGGGACATGTGTTATTAAAATGCACGTGTTGTTACCACTAGTAACCACAGTGTTACCAAGTCAATCAGGAAGGAAATTCTAAAGATGATACATTTACGAGGTGAAATTTAAGAAGGAAGTTTAAGAAGTTGAAGCACGCTATAAATAAAGTTGACATGACAGCTTACTGTATATGAGACCAAAAGCCCTTGAGCACCTATTTAGCCTCTTTTCCCTGGCTCTCTGTCGTGCCGTTAGAGGACAGTACCGGATTGGATTGGGACAGGAAAAGCCCATTCATCATGACATCAGCTGCCCAGCAGGCAGGGGAGGCGAGCTGGCAGTGTCACTGATGGACTGGCAAAGGCCTGGTATTACTACAGCCCCCGGTCTCCCCACAGTCTCACTGATGAGCCCCTTGCCTGCCGTCAGCCCCTGCATTCCCTTTTCATTTCTTTTCCAGGCAGAAACTCCCAGGGGTGACAGTGAGGCGTTGGGTGGTTGATAGCGAGAGTCATTAAAAGGGCTGATTAGAGTGACGGAAGGAGGACGCTCAGGGAGACAACAAGAATGTCCCTCAAGTCAGAGATGGCGAAGAATAACAAGACCGAGGTATACAATACAGACATATATATCATGTTAGATCAGTCTTCAAGTTAACAGGGAAAGACTTTCTTTTTCGTCCTCGGTAACTTCAATTGGGACAGAATCGCAGGGGATGCAAGGTCACAAAAGTAGTAGAAACACTGTGCAGAGGCAAGTCGATGTGGTCTGCTGAGAGCTTTTCAAGGTAAAGCCAAGAGCAAGACCCTTAGGCCTACTTCTCCCAGTCACATAGAAACAATTGATATATCTATATTTTCATGAAATTCCATTGTTCATACTTACACTTTAAGTAGTCAAAGACAAAAATACATTCAAGTAAAATGTTGAACGGTATGAGCCTGACAGAATCCAAAATGGTATACAATGAGAAAGCCAAACATATTTGTTGTTTTAATAACAAAACCAGGGAATTATAAAAAAAATAATATAGTTCTGGAACAGCTGCACAGATGAAATGCCAGTGTAATGTCAGTATTATGTAGACAGCTACGTACGATTAATAACCTGCAGCATGTTTGGGGTGTATCATACGTTCGCAGTCTGTTCTCATGAACCATTCGAACATATAGCTATTACTTCATATGTATTCCACATATTTATTGCTGTATGCGCCACATCGACTGTTGCTGTATAAGAACGCTGTGGACCGCCTATGGAGGAGGTCGGGTTGGTTCATGAAAAAAACACGGCGCTTTCACGCTGTGGAGTGGAGTTCGTGTCCCAGCGAAAACAAAATACTTTCACCAAGGAAACGTGTGTGCGTTCCTCTGCACGATCTTTTTCCTAAACTTTACTAGTCGTTTTGGTGCCTAAACTTAACTGTCGTCGCCGCTTGACGCTCACTATTGCTCGGCTAAACTCCACTACCAACGGCCGCTGATACGACGGAGCTCTGTAGCCAGCATCACGTGACCAGCTGGCGGTCACCCATTTCGTAGGATGTCATAGGAATTGGTGTGCATATATTTCCGTACTATATCGTACAAACCAGTTTATGAGGATGCATTGATGTTCGGCCTGTTAAGTGTTGACCTTAAGCTTCAAATCTTTTTTGCAAAGGTCAGCCAATGCTCAGATGTGGTTCCATCCTTTAACTGATTTATCTATCTATGTTTAATGAGAGCTCTACTGATGCCATAATTGGTTGATAAGGGCAAACTTTCCGGCCTACAAAAATGTTCAAACATTTTAAATTTCTTTTCCTTGTATGTGTAAACACTTGGCCATTAAAGCTGATTCTGATACTGATGAGTGGTTCAAGAAGCAAGCCCTGTAATTGCAACTTTGCTAGCTCAATTCCCCATGGAGGTCAAGAATGAATTGCCAAGCTTAACTTAAGATAAATGGACAATAAGTCCCAAAAAGTGCTGGGAGTAATGAACAGTCTGAAAATCTACAACGCCATGACTGCTGAATAAACTTTATCCGCTGATGAAGAGCATGTGATACGGTCAGAAGCTCCACAAAAAGAGAGTAAGCGGACCTTGAGTGGCTATTGTTTTGCCAAGGTTTCTTAATGGCCCATGTAAACACCATATTCCAAATAGGATCGACACTAAGATGAGACACAAAATCATTACCACATAAAAAAGCATGGGTCATGGTTTTCTTGGAAAAAAAAATAAAAAAAAACAAAAAACAATGCAACTTTGGGTTTTTTTCAAGTCTGCAATAAATAATTCACTTTGCTGAACTTGAACTTCAGGTTTTAAGTGTTTTGTTAAAATGTCAATCATCCATTAACACATAGACATCAAATCATCTTCAATTTGATCTGACTCCCTTTTGAAATTTGCAAACGTCTGCTCTTATTTCAGAAGCTGAATCTAGTTTGAGGACAGCATACCCAGACAGGGTCAAGGCTGACATAACCTCAGTCTAATCAAGTCCAATGCACACAACCCCCAATTCCTCCTGAACACAGCAGCACTTAAATAACATCTACAACTTACATCATCTTGATTCACTTTCAATCAACAGCACGTTGTATGAAGACACCACATGCGTACATTTAAGTAAAGATATGACAGTGGGCTCTTGGTAACTAAATATACTACAGTGGTAATAATTCAGGATTTATTTGGTATTTATGGCACTGTTATGATAAATCAGGATGAAAGTATCTTGATTTTTCTTTTTACCTTTGGCTTGAAGAAAACCAATTGAATTAGGAGAGCTGCCAGTTTCTGCACAATAGAATTATGTTACAGCAACATTGAGTGCTCTTCAAGAGTCCTCTTGGCAAAAAGACATTAAATGTATTTCCATATGACTGTACGTGCCCTTGGATTCAAGTCAAGTTTAATTATAATACAGTACCCCATACAGTCCTCTGGCCCACAACAGTCCATGAACTAGCTTAAGCGTTCTAAGAAGACACGTAAAGAAAGTGAAATTTGAACACATAAGGAATAAGCTATTCTGGAAGTGTTCAGCATTTTATTAATAAGGATAGTTGGTAATGAACAAAACTGTTTTCGGCAGAAAATGACAGCAGTGGTTGGAAGAACCAGTTTAAGGACCTGACTACTCTAGTCTATGTCCTCGACGTTCCGCTGGATTTCACTCATTTAGCCCGTTGGCTTGGGCTTCCTTTGTGTTGCCATTTGAAACTCTGGTGGATTTATGAGGACTATGGTTAACTGCTCCTCAGATCTCTGCAGGGTAAATCCAGACAGCTAGCTAGACTATCTGTCCGATCTGAGTTTTCTGTTGCACGACTAAAACAACTTTTGAACGGGCAAATGTTCCACCAAAACAAGTTCCTCCCTGAGGCTATATTGCAGAGGCACCATGGCTCCGTACAGCACTTAGCGCCGCCCATGACAATTGGGATTGGTTAAAAGAAAAGAAACGCCAATAAACCCAAGCATGTTTTTCTCCCATCGCGGAATGCTGTGTGGCCACGGTGGAGGAAGGTCTAGCAAAGTGAGACTAGTCTACTCTAACAAGCAACCTCTTGCGGTTATGAGAATGACTGCTGCCATCTCGAAGTAGCAACGGTGGAACTAAGTTGTTATAAAGTTATTAAATGTCTTAGGGAGGAGGTTGAGTCAAAGTGTGAGACTTTGCCGGCTCGACCGGCCGAGGTCTTTACTGCACCGTCTCTATGGGTCGCACAGTGCGGAAGCAGTGTCGATAATGAAGGTAATTTTTGGCTCCATGATGGCTTCATGCGCCACTAAGCAACCCTCATAAGAATGAACGGGGCTCTACCTTGAACGCTGTATCCAGTTATTATAATATATGCATGCATAATACATGTTTGGGGAGGCTGTGGCTCAGAAGGTAGAGCGGGTCGTCCACTAATCGGAGGATCTGCAGTTCTTCCCCAGCTCCTTCTAGTCCGCATGTCGAGGTCTCCTTGGGTAAGATGATGAACCCCAATTTGCTGTGTCTTTGGTGTGCATATGTGCATGTGAATAACTAGATTAGAGCCGATGAATGCGGAACGTAGTGTAAAGCGCTTTGAGCGGTCGGAAGACTAGATAGGCACAACATAAATGCAAGTCCATTACCATTCATCTATCTTTGCTGCAGTTTGAACACACAATTTAAAATTCCAAATCAGTTGGTCAGGAATGCCCACACAGTGAGTTGTGCACTGGTGCAAGGGGTCTTCTGTCTTTTCCTAAGTAATGGTTCTATGTCTCCTTGGCTAAAGGAGAAAGGATAGGACGCACTGAAAGACCCTTACTTAGCATTTAAAGAACCCCACATCTCTTGTTATGGTTGACACCGAGACACCTTGGGGTTGGTTCATCGAGTTAGGACGCTTCCTGATTAGAGAGTTGCTCAAATGTTTCTGAATAGTTTGACATGCATGACAGATGCAGGACGATTCAGCAGTGAAGCTCCTGGACCTGTTCCAGCAGAACTCCACCCAGCATGGTTCTGGACGCAGAGTGACCTTGATCACTGCTCCTATCTTATGAGTGATGGACTGTCAGAGCGGGAAATTTCCATGGCTGAGGGCAAGCATGCTGCTTCCGACTAAGACTTACATTATTCTGTAACACTGAGCCACTGGCCTTATCCTTAGACCCTTCTTGCGTCAGTCAAGTCATGAAGCTATGCTTGCACCGCTTGTGTCTGCGAACACATTACACATAAGCAAGCAGCAGTACGGATGACTAAGCAGATGGGGAAATTTCTGAAGATAAGTAAGTACATCATCAACGTCAGTTTGCAAGGACTGGCTGTACAGTACAGTTCCTATTAATCAGAATTCTCTTTCAACTTGGGCATTTGAGAATGGAAAAAAAAAAAAAAAACTTCATCCACATCATCCAAGTGCAACAAGCATGTATGTTTTTTTTTCTCCATGTAAGTACATAGAAGGAGACATAATGGAGACTTTTCCACATTAGATACAAGTGAAATGATGTTCCTTATGCATTGTGAAACCAGGATCAGGTGATATTATAGAAGAAACGGGTTTTTAAACGGAGAACTTTCATCTTCCCTCAGTCTTTTAGGTCACAAACTGACAGCATAATAGCCCTAATATCCAAGCAACCATTAGAGTGACACATTCAGAACCCCAGATCTAATCCCCATTAATAGTAATCCAATTAAAATATCTAAATAGCATTTTTCTTTTTTATATGTGACCAAGTTAAATTAATGAGTACATTCTAATACATGCAGTTTGACAGGCTCTGCTGCATTTATGGCCTCTGGTTATGGAAACTGACATTACATGAGGGAATCTGGCATTTACTGCGGCTAATATTTACAATCTTTGTTCAGTGCAGCATGCACAGATCCACCAGCTGGGAGTCATAATGCACAGAAATGATAAGACATAGCTGAAATCATCTACAATAAAGTCACCCATAAAACTAAAAGAAGATGTGCGTTTGTTTTGTGTTTAACTGAGACAAATATTAAACTGGATTGCGTCTGTCTCAAGAAATTAAGGGAGACCAATAGGGACACTTGTCCCTAATTTGCTCTATGAGTTAGGCCTGGGCCATCAAATGTGGTACACCATTTATTAAATATTGGCCTACATTTTCCCCTCTAATTCTCTTAAAGGAACAGTCCAGCATTTAGAGGAACGCTCTTACCCAGAGTCAGATTAGACAACCATAGCTGGGTACAGCCATATTTACTACCACTACTTACATGTCATAGCTTGTGTATTTAACATGTAGAAATTTAAGATGGCTTCTACATGAAACTATCTTAAAATGTAAAAAAAAATACATACATATATATATATATATATATACATATATATATATATATACACACATATATATATATATATATATATATATATATATATATATATACACATACACACACACACACATATATATACATATATATATACATATACACACACATATACACACACACACATATATATACACACACATATATATATATACACACCACACATATATATATATACACACATATATATATATATATCACACACATATCATATTATATATATATATATATATATATATATATATATATATATATATATATATATATATATATATATATATATATATATATACATACAGTCAGGGCCATAAATATTGGGACATCGACACAATTCTAATCTTTTTGGCTCTATACACCACCACAATGGAGTTGAAATGAAACGAACAAGATGTGCTTTAACTGCAGACTTTCAGCTTTAATTTGAGGGTATTTACATCCAAATCAGGTGAACGGTGTAGGAATTACAACAGTTTGTATATGTGCCTCCCACTTTTTAAGGGACCAAAGGTAATGGGACAGATTAACAATCATAAATCAAACTTTCACTTTTTAACCTTTTTAACTTTTTAATACTCCTTTGCAATCAATTACAGCCTGAAGTCTGGAACGCATAGACATCACCAGACGCTGGGTTTCATCCCTGGTGATGCTCTGCCAGGCCTCTACTGCAACTGTCTTCAGTTCCTGCTTGTTCTTGGGGCATTTTCCCTTCAGTTTTGTCTTCAGCAAGTGAAATGCATGCTCAATCGGATTCAGGTCAGGTGATTGACTTGGCCATTGCATAACATTCCACTTCTTTCCCTTAAAAAACTCTTTGGTTGCTTTCGCAGCATGCTTCGGGTCATTGTCCATCTGACAGAAAACGACGATTTTTGCGTCATCGGAAGATTTTTTGCCCACAGGCAATGGACTACAGCCAGTAGTAGGAGCTACTTCCGCATGTTTTCAACCCGCCAATAGGGGGTTGGACTGTAGGTGGACAGCAAAACGAGTGTCAGCCATCTTGAAGCTTCGCCAACAGGCTCCGTCTTTTCAGCAGAAAACTTTTACAACAATTATGTGCATTCAAACTACTGCACGTGTACCACCGGGATACAGATCGGAGAATATGCAGGACACTTCATTACAGACGGAATACTCAACACACTGCGCGAGTTTCGCCTGGTACGGAGACCAGCACCTCAGCCTGCGGTGTCGCCCAATGCCGCTAGCCGGGGAAATGGACCTCGACAGCGGTGTGCAGGAGTGGAAAACAGCTAGGTGGAAAGCTAACGCTACCCGGCCATCTGTTCCATCAGTCCTGCTTGCAAGTGTCATCTCATTAGACAACAAACTGGACTACATCCAACTTCAACAAAACTCCCAACGCGAGTTCAGAGACTGCGGTGTTTTTGTTGTTGTGGAAACACGGCTGAACAACAGTGTACCGGACTATCTAGCTACCAGGCCTGCTGCTCTGTCGCCGGGTAAGACTAGTGGAGGTGGGCTGTGTTAACACGGACTGGTGCAGAAATGGGGTGATTTGTATCCAACTAACTGCTAACTGCTGGTGGAGTTTGTGGACTGATAAATGCCGACCATTCTACATTCCACGCAAATTTACGGCTGTGTTTATACTCGGTGTTTACAGCCCACCAAGCGCTACTGCTAGTATGCATTAGCTGAACTTTACGGAGCCTAATGTGTGTGCACTAAATGTAGCCTGTTTCGTATGTTGTTTTTATACAATGTCGTTTTTATATATTTTAAATGTGTAACACCACTTGAGCCACGGTGAAAAGTTGTTTCGTGTATATGGTTGAAATGACAATAAAACACACTTGGGTAGAGTTGACTGTCTCACTGTCTGTCTGTCTGTAAACGGTAGGCGTGGCTAGGGAGTGGACTCAAAAGCAGCGAAGCAAGTGCATTGGGATTTGGTGTCTTTCATCCACATGAGCCAAAAACACATTTTCTGGCTTTTCTCGGCCTAGAAGGCACCAATTTAAAAAAAAATAAACACATTTCTACTACATAAGCGACCCACTTTAAAGATATATTCATCTTTCCAACAGTGAAAAATCCCTTTAAGTGGATCGATATGTTACCTGCCAGCGTGAGGTATGCTACATTGAAACTGTAGCTATTGAAGCTGCAAGCTTTTCAGGAAAAGTAACTTAACATTGTGAGGCTATTCCACATCATGAAACATATACTGTTAATATAATAAACAGATCTTCATTATTGGTTGGCCCCACCTGCTGCTATGTTTCAGTTAGGACAAAACTACTGATTGGTTAGGAACAAAGATCGGCTAATATAAGCACAGTGTCAGGCTGGATCAATGGAGTGAAATGAAATGGCCATTCAGTCTGATTGTCAAGCTTAACACAAGCATAGCCAACTTCCCCAATGTTTTGAGTCTTTGTGTACAATTGGATCGTCAGTATATTAAAAAAGGAGGTAGCGTCTGCTTGGTTTTACTGTGAAACTGAGACGGTGTCTCAGTAAAGACAGAGATATCTTGACTTCAGTCATACCTGCTTTAAGAGCTTGGTCAGCTCTGGTTAAGCCTGAGGCGAGGCAGCTGACAAAAACAAGCAGCAGCTAATTACTGTACTGACACTCTAATCTGCCTCTCTATGCATTTTATACATTTTCTTTTACCAAACACATTTACTTAACTTTTATGGAGATTTGCACATATAGAGTGACTGCAGAATGACAGCAACCAAGAAGTTACTTTTCCCTTTTTTTCCATCTCCATCCACTTTATCATCTTTTTGCAGCTCCCAATTTGTGAGTCATCAGTTTCCTTTACACTGCGCACTCCCCTTCACTGAGTACGTTTACATGCACACAAAGATTCCACTATTATTCCAACTATGACAATAGCAATATTTGTTAAAAGGCAAATAATGCGTCAAAGCATTTTTAATTAACTATTGTGGTGCTGCGGAGACAAATCATATCCTACAGACTAAAGAAGGAAAGCTTTCTTTGGTACGGATCCTCGCATAAGTCACATTATATTCATTTACATTTTATTTTTAAATTTGAATATTTTTATAATGAAAATGACAATAATGATGGAGAAATGATCATTTCCTTACAATATCGTGAATCATATCGCAATTGCAATATTAGTCAAAATAATCCCAGTTAGATAGTTTGCTCATATTGTGCAGCCCTTCAATTTACTGAGGTCATATCACCAGAGACATAATTCCTCATCAACGTCTCTGCCAACTGTATTCAATGATGCGCTCACCAAGCTGGAAACATCTGCAGAGGTTAGAGCCTGGGTCTCCACACTTCATCACATTACAGCATGCTCTTTTAAATTAAATGAGAAAGCACAAAAGCAAATGTAACGCTTAATTTAGTTTTCTGCCAACAATGACACCAGCCCATAGATGTTTAACTATTACTTCCCACTATACCATGGTCTGGGTGAATACTCTGGGTGTCAATTAAAAGGGGATATAGGACACATTCTAAGTAGGGCCAGTGAAACTGTCGGTTTACCGTTTCAAATTAATGTGCTACATTTATAGAAAAATAATGACCTGAATATCTTATTTCCTTATTTCTTATAAACACTGAGTGTAGCGTTAGTACTTCAGTGCCAATCCTCTGAACACCACCGGATGGTGCTAACACACAAACTAAAAGAAGTTACACTGTCCCTCTGACTTTGTTTCACAGCGATCATCACCCGTCCCGTTCTCTGTTTAGCTCGCTACTTCAGGCTGCGGCCGACAGTACACATGGCGGATCGTTTTTTCCTGAAAGTCTTGATATTGATTTGGGGACAATGACATGGCTGGATACCTAGCTTGTCTTCTTGTTTAACATACCGTCAAATTACATTTACTGATTGTCAACCGTACACATTTGTTATTGAATTTGAAACTTGGTAGCATAACGTTAGCTTTCTGGCTCGTAGCTTTCTCAGCTGTAGGGTTCTATGAGCTAAGCGGACTTTAGTCTCGCATTGCCAGACCTTCCTCCACAGCGCTGCGGAGGAAGGTCTGGCTAGTCCATACAGCATTCCGGGATGGGAGAAAAACCTGCTCTGGTTTATTGGCATTTCTTTAAACCAATCACAATCATCTTGGGTGGTGCTAAGCGCCGGTTGAAGCAACAGTGCCTCTGCAAAACATCCTCGGAAAGGAACTTGTTTTGGTGGGACGTGTACGTTTTAGTCATGCAACAGAAAACTCAAATTGGACAGATAGTCTAGCTAGCTGTCTGGATTTACCCTGCAGAGATCTGAGGAGCAGTTAACCATAGTCCTCAGAAATCCACTGGAGTTTAGAATTACAACACAAAGAAAGCGGAAGGTGAGGGACATCCGTCCAAAAATGAGGGACATCCGGCAGAATTTCCAGCGGCCCCGGAGCAATCCCCGAAATTAAACGTCGTCGACACAGACTAAGCGGACTATTAATACCTCCCGTTGCCAGGTCGTATCTAAGACGTACTGGAGCAGTGAACGTTTGCGCTGCAGAATGATTGTTCCAGGTATTGAAACCTTGCCATATACTAGGTTATACCAAGGTATGGCGGTTAAACGCAACCCCGTTACGAGAGAAGACTAAGTTAGAGCGAGAATAGCAGGGTGCCTTAAAGGAACACGCCGACTTATTGGGACTTCAGCTTATTCACCGTAAACCCCAGTGTTAGATAAGTCCATACATACCCTTCTCATCTCCGTGCGTGTTGTAACTATGTCCGACGGTCTCTGCTCTGGACTTCTCAGGTGCAAGCATATCACTTCGCCCAAGTAGCAGAAGTAGCACTGCTTTGCCTTTCTGAGAATATAGTTCCCAGTTTATATACGGTTAGAAGATGGCTGTGTCTCATGTGACCTTGTTATTTGTACACGCTGTGACTATACAAATCACAACATGTAAATAGGAACATGTTGGCGTTATTTTGTCACTTATTCGGAGCAGTAGGCTAGATGGAACCAATTACCTTCAGGATCCGTGCTAGGCTAAGCTACCGGTGGAGCCGTCTGGGGGATACGGTGAATAAGCTAAAGTCCCAATAACTCGGCGTGTTCCTTTAAGTGAGTGACGTCAGTGCCTGAACAATAAAACAACAAGCTTCTCAAGATACAGTGGCTTTATCTGTTAATACTGCCGGTAAAGTGAATGGCGTTACCCCCGAAAAAGCATTGGCTTAAACCTTACAACAAATGTTGTAGCATGCGTTTCCATTTCAGTCTTTACTGCGTTTTGCGGTCATTTACGGTTGAGCTGCTTTCTCTCAACAAAAAAGTGTTAATAACTTTTCTCTGAACTGCTACGGACAAAGGCGAGGGTGTACAGCGGACTGTCAAAGAGAGGGGCAGACACAATATTCTTTAAATATGTCTAAGTCTCTCTTGAAAGACATTAATGGTCTTCCACTCGATTGTAAATGTGAAAAGTGAGAGAAATATATGCTTAAGGGATTGGGGGGGGGGGGGGGAGAGAGGGAGAGAGAGAGAGAGAGAGAGAGAGAAGTTCAAACTCTGGCTCCTTCCTCACTATCGTACAGCTGGCGAATCACAGCGTGAAGTGGGTGTGTGAAAGTCACATCATCGGTTTGGGAAGGTCACAGAAATTGTCGGATGCAGGCCCCCCCTAATTCAACATGGGAAATCCGTTGGGGGGAGGGTTTCCATAGCTCTACGGCCATCTGACAAGCACTTGTGATGTAGCATACCGATAGCTTTACTTTCAGCCTTAGTAGATAAAGGACATGCAACTTAAAATGTTATGACTTAAAGACGGCGTTGGATATAAATTATGGGAGGTACAGATACTGTCCAATTAGGATATACATTTGTAATTCCAAAGATTATTAGGCACCATGCTGTTACTTTTTTTTTCTCAAAGTATAAAGGATCAACTACTTACTGCATTGGTACAACGTTGACATTGGCCTTTGGGCTGCTCTGCCAGCTGGGAAAATAAATGTGGAATGCTTGTGATGCTTGTTGTCACAGTTCATATTAGATTAAATGCTTTTCCTGGGCAGCCCATTGTTTTCCAGGACATTTTAGGCAACTATGTGATTTTTTTCAGGACATATCTATGACTGGTAAGCTGCATCAAAGAACTACATTTTGAGAAATCTCCCCCACAGAAAATTCCAACTTCCCTTCCCCTCTCCCACACCATATTTCAGGTTATCTTCCTGTACGACATTGTCATCATTGGGCGATCCCTTATTGTAAAATATTTCCATGGCCATACAGAAACAAATGGAGTGAGCAGAAGCTAACTAGTTAATGTGGGCCTTGGTTTTCAGATGGATTAAAAAAGGCACAAGCTACAGAGTGGGGAGAAATGACGGTCCTCTGCTGGGATCTGCAGACAGGCAACTGTTATGTCCTCCTTCTTCCCCATTCGGCAAATCGCTGACATTGACGTACACTAAGCTCCCACCAAGAAACGTGAGCCCCCGCCACAGCAACACTTACAGGATAGACTCAGCTGAAGGGCATCACAAATAAGCATGTTAATAATATACAATTCAAAAGATCTGACTTATTGCTTTATACCCTTTTATATTGCATTTGATGCATAGGATCCAAAAGGTAATGAATGACTGACTTATCCCTCATCATTTTTTATAGAACACTGCATATATATATATATATATACACATATACATACACACATATATATATATATATATATATATATATATATATATATATATATATATATATATATATATATATATATATATATATTACACACACATACATATATATACATATATACATGTATGTACGTGAGCCCCGCCACAGCAACACTTACAGGATAGACTCAGCTGAAGGGCATCACAAATAAGCATGTTAATAATATACAATTCAAAAGATCTGACTTATTGCTTTATACCCTTTTATATTGCATTTGATGCATAGGATCCAAAAGGTCATGAATGACTGACTTATCCCCATCATTTTTTTATAGAACACTGCATATATATATATATAAATAACGGGACCAACGTTACACCACAGACACTGTCAGGTAAGAGTAAAAAAAAGTTTTTTTATAAAACGTTGCCAGCGGTAGCTTAAAAGACCAAATGGATGCCTTGGGTTCATTAGAAAGCAGTCACTGGAGTGTTTAGATATTTGACTTTCCTACATAGCTTTTACTAAAAGATTGATTTTCTTTTTACTTGTCAAGATAAAAACATAATTGACATTACTGTCTATTATTGATAATCACTTGGTAGTACCAGCCCAGGACATTTGTACGTCACCTGATTGTGAATCGTTGTCCCAGAGCTGCGAAGCTTGGTGCAGCAAACCACTCACTTTTCATCCAAAATGAATGGAGGCAGAATGAGACACTTAGTGGATGGTGGGGCTTCAGTCTGAAGCACTGTGAGCAAGCAAATACTGATGAATGAGCCGTTTGCTTGCACACAGCTCACAGGGGTTTGTTTGCAACATAGTTGATTAGCATTCGTTTAGTACTGAGGATGAATACTCCAATTTAAAAAAGGGCCGTGCTGGTGTTTTTTTTTTTTGACAAAGTCAAATGTTATTGCTGTGTACTAATGCAGCAGTGACTGTTTTGAAAGTCGTCATTAATGCTATTTAAGTGTCATTTTTTTTTAACCTGCACCCTATTTTCCCATGCATTGGTGTCGAAGTTACTAATGTGATAAAAGAATCTCTGAAATGGTTCCAGTATTGAGCGAGAACGCTGTAACTGGCAGCCGTGAACCGGGCTGCAATGTAACCCTACAGGACAAATGTTCAGCGTCAGTTTCTGTCAACTAAAAGTGCTGTTTTTGCCACTGACAAAAACAGCACTGACGGCTCAGATTATTATTCTAGGTGTCTGACAACATTACGGAAAGGATCCCTACAGAGATAGACCTTTTTGTTAAAGAGTAAGATCCTTTTTGTTTAACTTGAAACAGCCTAGAAAT
The DNA here is from genome assembly GCF_031162955.1 of Sander vitreus. Lineage (NCBI taxonomy): Eukaryota > Metazoa > Chordata > Actinopteri > Perciformes > Percidae > Sander > Sander vitreus. Next base: position 30,290,013 of record NC_135858.1, read on the forward strand.
CGCCATCGCCAAAATCCACCAGACTCCATGTAAATAATCAGTACTTGTACTTTTAGCGTGTATAGAGCCAACATATTTCCACATGTACATTGGTGGAATTAAGGGTTTATTTCAACCAAACCAGAGTGGTGATTGTGGGAACAGTGGAAAAAAAGAACCAAGACGGCTTTTGACGGTTTTATTTTGTTTCCGTCGACTTTAAATGAACTGTATTCTACCCTGTACTTTTTTGTCTTTTTATATTTTTTAAATGGAGCTAAATCAGCTTGTTTCACCGCGGACGACTGCAGCGGTGTTGCTAGATACTGGACCAATTTCAAAGATTGTTTGATCGTGCGATCAGTCACCAAAATAGGGTCCAGGGTGAAAAAAACCCTAATTTAAGAATGCTTTATCTGTCAAAGCAGATTGATTTTAAAAATGAAATGACCAGTAAACAATCACTGCCATAAAGCTAGAAAATCTGTTGGATTGTGTTTGAGCAGTATTGCCAAGTGTACACAACCCGTGACTATTTGGCTAAAACATTTAAAACTACTACAATCACAAATCACAAGTACTTTTTGGTTTGGCACCGATAGACAGAAAGTGCGCTACCTGTGTGTTCCTAACCTGTAAAGGATGACTTCTCAGTGCTGCAGTGGGCTGCTTGTGCTCGTGGCAGAGAAAGGAAGAAAGTAAGAATGGGCTGCTCGGCTCTCTTTGACCTGTGGGAGAAGAAAGCAGGATGGATGTGATTTTTGATGTAAAGGTGGGAGCCACCGAGGGGTTGAGATGGAGCATTGATATGCAGCCTGAGGTCCGGCAGAGCCCCGTTCTCCACACCTCGACGCTGACCTTACGACCTCGCCGTGGAAAACATTTGGCAGCGGCTCTGACCTCTGGCCGTATGCACGGAGACGGCTGAATCACAACGGAGGAATCTTTCCCCAATATAGCCACTCAACAACTTTCTGCTGCTTCCATTTACATACAGCATCAAGGACTCGCCAAACAGCCAGAAGAACCCTGACAACATGTGGGGTTAAGTCTGTGTTCATTAGGGGTGACCCCGAACAGTCAAATATTAAATGCTTCCATGGAAAGAGCCTGATTCAACTACCAGTCTCACAGTTGAATCTTTGCAGAGGCGTAAAGCCCAGTTCAGAACTAAAGATTCTGGACAAGGCGAGTGTAAACTTGCAGCTACTTGCAACGGGCCGGTCTGCGGCGTTCTGAAAGCTGCCAGTTTACACCAATGAGATCAGACGGTGTACCATCTGCATAGCAACGCCTCTTTGTACTTGTAAATACAGCAGGCCTGCTCGGTTCTTTCGGGGAATGTTTGGAAAGATTTACAAAGAATATGTTTACGGATTTACTCTCTAACTGGGACGTTTTGGGAATGACTGGTGGGATTTCTGTAGAAACACAAGTTTTGGAAGGCAGCGCTGGCGTGCTGACAAAAGCTAACATTTTCATTTATAGTTTGCATCTAAACTTTTATTTCTTTCACAAATCTGCTGTAGAGGGCTGCTGTAAAGCCCAATAAATATGACCTTGTTACATCTACTAGTAATCAATAATTTCCATCTAAAACACAAACAGGTGGCAGTCTATCGAGTGGATTGGATAACAAATCAATTATACATCTCTAGTCTAATAGCGCGACAACAAAAAACATACATCTGCGTATAGGAGTCCTTTTTTTGCCAGCTGACTAATGGACAGAATAAAAGCTGCCCTGAAACCAACCAATGAATCCGTTTTATTTTTAAAAGAAAAAAAAAGAAAACATTGACAACATGCCTGCCTCACCATAGCACCTGTGAAATGAAGTCATCCGGCCAGTGAACAATGCTGAAACACTCGCCCACGGTTGAACCTGCTGACCCCTGACCAACAGTATGCTGTGGTTAGGCCTGGAGGACTTGTTTACCAATTGAAATGTTTTTTTAAGATCATTTTTGGGCCTTTATTTCCGACAGGACAGCTAAGACATGAAAGGGGAGAGAGAGGGGGGAATGACATGCAGCAAACGGCCGCAGGTCGGAGTTGAGCCTGCGGCCACTGCGCCAAGGAATGAGCCTCTTTATATGGGCGCGCGCTCTACCAGGTGAGCTACCCAGGCGCCCCCCCCAATTCAAATGTCTTTTTATTTGAATTAGAAACCAACTGACCTCCGAAACGCAACACAAGCTCGAAGACATTTCGCATTTAAGTCGTATCGGCATAAAACATTTTGACTAAAATGTAAAAGTGCTGCTGAACTGTGGCCCTAAACAATATATTTTCTCCACGTCTGACCTATGAAGTCAACTCTGAAGCATTGTTTTGGGTGGCGATGAAATGTTTTTGTTTTTTTAAATCTCCTCAGAGATAGCTGAACATGGAATCAAATAGCTCAGTTATCTTTTACAAAAGCTGTCACTTTAACTAAACTACCTAGATTCCAAGTGTAGTGTGTGTAAATGGGATGGCGTGTAGTCTTGGTCTGGGGCTGAAGGCAGCTTCTACACAGCACGCTTCTCCCAACGTCAAACAGGATAACGTATGTATGTCAGGGGACAGAAATGACGTGCAACCATGCAATACCAATACGTCTGCATGTCGGACGAGCTGGGGAGAATACAGCGCTCGGAGAGAGGGACACGGCTCTACTGAATTATACATGAAGCAGACGGAACCAAATCGACAGTGCGAGCCATTGTTGCGGCATGAATAAATGGTGCATAATTGATACAGGCTCTCTTACATTGTGCGTCCCTTTTCGCAAATCTCCATGTGGAGTTATGATGCAAAGCAGGTCAGGGGATCTGAGGGATACAGTGTCACTGATCTAATGATGCACACTGTTAATGCTTTATGCTAATATGCAACGCTGGCTCCAACGGGCTTTCATGTATCAATGCAAATTACTACTGGTACAAACGATCGAGAAAAGATGCCTTTCCCTTTAAGCTAGGGGATATTTGCACGTGATATTAGCTCCCTTTGAGTGTTACACGCTTAGGAGTGTCAAAACTCACAGCACATATTTCCATATCACATCTCAATATTCTTGGACAATTATGTACGTTACTTGGTGCAGTAATTTATCAGTTACATGTGCAATATCTGGTATTTATTCACTGCTGCTACTTATATTCACACTGCACTTTATTTATGTATGTACTGTATTGTTGACACTGTACTTTATGTTCATATTGCACTACATTAGAATGTGTGGACTCCATTCTTTTAGAAACAATCTTTTTAACCTAATCTCACTTTACTTCTACTTAAAGGGTAATTTCGGGGGGTTTTCAACCTGGACCCTATTTTCCTATGTTTTTATGTGTAAGTGACTGATTGGAACAACAATCTTGGAAATTGGTCAGTATTAGGCGTGAAAGCTGTAACCAGCAGCCAAACACCGGGCTGCAATGTAACTCTATGGAGCAAATGTGTATCGTCAATTTCCGTCCACTAAAAGCCATTTTTGCCGCTGACATGCTCAGATTAGGGACTGTTAGTATTTTATTAAAAAGGGGCTACTGGAGGAGTTTTGGGATCTTTAGTCAAAATAGACTTGACCCTCCCTTCGCCAGGAATACATTTTTCTATGACCCTCCAAAATGATTGGGAAAAGAGGCATGACCCTCCACAACAATGTATTGATGCCTTCTGTACTGGTTTGCGCTTGGCAACGATGTACAGATAGCCACTGTTTTTTTACAATCATGACATACATGACTTAACCTCTGCTTTCTCATCTTACACATCACACTCCACTGTTATGGCGGCCATTTCAGTAGATCTACTCACCAACGTTGTGGACGCGCAATAAGCATGGAAACTAAATGCAAACTTGCTGCATTACTTCAAATACTAAGTTAAAACAATAAAACATTGTAATGACACACTGGATAATAACAAAGTCAACACATGAACTGGTTGCTACGGACTCGTCACTAGGCTTCCTCAGTCATTGTAGCATATAGGTAAAGCTTCCAAAGCTGAACATTATCCAAAACTCCATTTCTCAGACGAGCGTCAATTTGGGAGCTTGCATGCTACCACTCCTTCCTTCTCAAATGCCTTGAAAAGGCTGTCGTTTGCACAATTCCAATCACCGGGACCCAGGAGGGGAGCTGTGGGCCTGGGTCCAGGCAGTGACCAGGCAACAACTGGACACTTTAAACATTGTTCGTCTGCTATTTCAATACTAAATTCACTTCTGAGACTTTTTTCTGCGAGAAATCAACTATGTAGAGCTGAAATATGGGCTGTTTTACAAAAATTGATGGCTAATTGCAAAGTTGGTCCGACTGTGTCGGAGTTCAGAAGCTCCACAGTCTGACGTGACAGCCGGCGGGTGCCTGCCGGGGTCGCTGGCATGTCGGTCGGCCTGTCAGCCTTCACAGACCAGCTGTGAGCTGGCTGGAGCTCTCTCAGGAGACTCGCGGACAAGAGGCGTTTATTTCCCCGATCGTCAACACACATATACATTATAAGATTAACTGGAACCTGTGGTTTTTCAAAGTTATAATGCTCCACAAGAGATTGCGGGCGTAACGTAACAATCTCGCTGACCGGGCTGTCACTCACACACACCGGAGCAGGCAGAGGAGTGGGAGAGCACCCGTCTCCCTTTGACAGTCTTGTAAATAAATGATAACATGTATATTAGATCTGTCAGTCTTCCTCTATCATAGGCGCAGATTTATGTTTTCCTCCGTGGGTGCTCACGGGCACAAGCCCTTTAAAAAAAAAAAAAAGTACTCAAAAACTGTTTGCATTTCAGAACTTTAGGAAATGGACAGCAGCCGACACAAACGCCTGTTAACTCGATAACAAAGCCGTAAAATAGGCTATCTTTCAACTCAGGACAGGGCCACTTCTCACAAATACAGATAGGACTGGAGATGAGAAGTTTAACTGACACGTAACCACGATCAGCGCTCACACGCTCCCCTTAGCACCAACTGCAATGTTTAATTTGAAATGAATGTAGCCTACTGGCAGTCTGGCACACGTGGATGCTCAGTATTTTCCGTGGGTGCTCCAGCTCGAGGCAACGTGAAACCTTTGAGCTAGTCAGCTTCATTATATTCCATCTTCATGTCCGTGACGATACTTTAGCAACAGGTGGCACAGTTAGCTATAGGGTTGCATTCTCAAAGAACTCCAAACTTGTATTGCTGTCATGTTGCGATTTTTGTTGGGTCAGACCCATCTGCTAGCGATGGGGGGCCGAGACTGAGATCTACATGGAAAAGTATGCACCAAACAAGCCACTTTGAAATTTTGCTGTTTTCATGAATACAAAAGTTGGGTGACCCCCTAGACTAAAAAATGTTGGGTGACCCTCCCCTCAACAAAGAATAAAAAGACATGAACCTCCCCTATTTTCCTCCGGTGGTCCAGTCCATAAATACCGTACGGTCCCTTATTATTCTAAGTGTCTGACAACATTATGGAAAGGATCCCTACAGTGACAAGCCTTTTTAAAACCTCTTTAACCAGAAACAGCTCTTAGATCGCTAGCGCTAAACCCACCAGACTCCATTCAAAAAGCAATACTTTTAGCGTGTATAGAGCAAACATATTTTCACATGTAAATCGGTAAAATATGCGTAACTTATTTCAACCAAAACTAGAGTTGTGACGGTTGGAAAAGTGGAAAGACGACCCAAAACGGCTTTTCATAGTTTAATTTAGTTTCTTTTGACTTTGAATGAAGTGTATTTTACGATGCTAAAATTAATGTTTATTTACATGGAGTCTGGTGGCTTCAGCGAACGCAATTTCGCAGATGTTTTAATATTTAAAAAAGGATCTTACTCTTTAACAGAAAGGTCGACCTCCTTAGAAATCCTTTCCATAATGTTGTTAGACACTTAAAATATTAATCTGAGCCTGTCAGTGGCAAAACAAGCACTTTTATGAAGGTAAATACAAGCTGCACATTTGCCCTATTAACTTACATTGTAGCTTGTTTCATGGCTGCCGACTGCAGAGATCTTGCTTAAAGCTATAGCGCATAGTTTCTGGGGCAAGTATTCGGACGGCACAATCTTCTGAGAAATACAGAGAGAGTTGTGTGGAGCTGACAGTCTTAATTAGCTTTGTAGCAACTCATTTGGCAATGGCTTGAATGTAACGGATGTTCATTAATATCAAAAAGTTACGGACTAAAGCTTTAATAATGGACCAATGTCAAAGATTGTTGTTCCAATCAGTCACTTACACACAAAAACATAATATGGGTCCAGGTTGAGAAAAATGGTAGTTACCCTTTAACGTTGATTTCTTACTGTAGCTATGTTACTTTATCCACTAATTGACTCGCTCTTCTCTTACTCTTATTTTACTTTGAATTTTAATGTGAGCAACTGCAACTACACAATTTCCCTGAGGGGATCAATAAAGTGTTCCGATTCTAGAAAAACCTGACGAAAATACTTGTATCAGCCCTCTGAAATCCATATCTGTCATCAAATGAATAAATGGTAAATGGCAATGGTAGGAATGTTAAGAAGGCTGGTTGCAATAACACGTGTGTTTTACGGCTCTGAGCAGGTGTTTGATTCCAGTTCACTGACAGCTCAGAGGAGGAGGAACTTTCTTTGCCTTCTGGACAGATGGCTGCCATTAGAGCGGGGAGAAGTCATGGGGGCTTCCTTAACAGCACCATTCAGAAACGGGCTAAGAAATCATTCGGAAAATTAATAATATCCAGCTGGTCACTCCAACCCCTGACAGTTCCCTTCACCTCAGCCTCTGAACATACATTAAGTGAACCCAAATTAATCTATAAACTTTATCAAGACACCGAGGACAGATATAAACACAAAGAATCAGATTAAGAAAAGGATTTATTGCCAATTAACCTCCATTTAAAATGAATTTGCCTTGGTTGGTTGGTAGAGCAAACATGAACATATTAAAAAGAAATAAACAAGAAATGTGGAAAAAACAATAACTTAAACTAGAGCTGCAAAGATTAATCGATTAGTTGTCAACTATTAAATTATTTGCCAACTATTTTAATAATTGATTAAATCGGTTGGAGTCACTTTTTTATGAAAAAAAAAAAGAAAAAAGTAAAACCTCTCTGATGTCAGCTTGTTAAATGGGAATATGTTCTAGTGTCTTCTCTCCTCTGTGATGGTAAACTGAATATCTTAGAGTTGTGGACAAAACAAGACATTTGAGGGCTTTGGGAAACATCATCTACTACATGCTGCAGACGACTGCAGCATGTAGTATGCGGTGCCTACTGCATACTGCGTTCATCAGTAGTATGCAGTACGAAACGGTTCAATCGTTTCATTCTGCAGTATGCTAGGCCAGGCTGAGCCTTTGAACAGGCTCTTAAAGCGCTGGGCAACAAAAAAGAACTCACAGCACTAATGCAAATGAAAAATACAACTTAATGAGCCTTGCAGTTGTTGTTCGTTGATGATGCTGAAAATTTAAGGAACTGAAACTTCATTTCTTACATCTTTATGTGAAATAAGCAAATACAACAAACACTGATTATAAACCGAAATATCAAATCTCATGTAACATGTTAGAATTTACATACAAGAAGATACAGGGTATCTGTCAGTCGCTGCTCTCCCTCTCCTCTGCCTGCTCTGTGGCCGGTGTGTGTGTGTGTGTGTGTGTGTGTGTGTGTGTGTAAGAGTCTGTATCAGTGGGGGGGTTCGGAGCCTTGTTAATGTCGGGAAGTTTTTGTGGTGTGATTTTCTTTTGGTCCTGATGGACCGTAGCCTCCTGCCAGAGGAGAGTCAGTTTAAAAAATGCATACAACATACAGTGTCTCGATACAACATCCCGCTAAGCCCTAGCTATGGATGTGTTAAATCCATTCACCTTCACTGCTACACCAATATATCCGCTGTGGTTTTTGCAACATCCTTCATTTGCTTTTGGTGGTGTCCTTGTTGCTTATTACAGATATTTGTATGTATCCATTCACTTCATTATTCATTCCTTTGGAGACAAGGGGCCTTTTGTATCATCAGGTAAGCTCTGTCGATGTAGTAATTCACACAATGCCCAGTTCGTGCTTGTTTGCGAGGTGGAAGGGTGGGTCCTGAAAACACAGGGCTTTTATGCGGGGGAGCGGTGTTCATGTCCCCGAAGATGTTAGGGGAAAACACAAGACTTTTACCCAAGGAAACGGGTGTACGCGTCCCGGGAGTACAAGTTAAGGGGACCAAAACCACAATAGTTTTTCTAATCTTAACTAGGGATGCACCGAATCCAGATTTTTGGGGTTCGGCCAAATACCGAATCCACTGGTTAAGATTCTGTGAAATCCGAAACCGAATAACGAATCCTACTCCCATCCTCAGTCCATTAACACAGTAAACACATTAATTAAGTAAATAACATCACCAGCACCAACACAAGTATCACCAGGGGCTCTACACATGAACTCCAGCATTGAGAACACTGTTTGTGTACACAGAGTTTACTAAAAAGAGAGGTTTTGAACGAGTTACTTTAGCAGTTGTTGTCGTTTCCGGGCACTACCATCTCCTAATGCAACGTAACAGGGAGGAGAGTAAAGATGGAAAGCTCCTAAAGCTTAGTTCCATATAAATGCACGGATAATTCCTTTTGTCGTTAGTGAAAAACAATATTGACCTCGTCAACGCCCGGAAACAACAACTGCTAAGTCATTCAAAACCTTTTTTAGTGAACTCTGTGTACACAAACAATGTTCTCAATGCTGGAGTTCATGTGTAGAGCCCCTGGTGATACTTGGAGCAAAATCTCATGTTGTGTCGAGCCTTCTTAGGGTTTTAAAAATGTTGATGAAATGTTGAAAAACGGAAGCGAATAAAGTGACGGCGCTTTTCTGCTCGCGAGTTCCATTTTCACTTTCTCACAGCCTACTGCATCGAACGGTCCACCTACGTTACGTCGACCAATGTATCACGCACAGTGCAAAGGAGCGTAATGTTCAGTGGAAAGACATGCTGAGGTTCAGCAGAAACCAAACCCCGTCAAAAAGTCCAATATTTTGGCTGAACCCAAACCCGAATCCTGGATTTGGTGCATCCCTAATCTTAACTAGTCGTTTTGACAAAACTTAATCTTTGTTGCTGCAGGACAGTCACCTTTTGTCGGCTAAACTCAACTGCAACAGTTGCTAGGGGTGTTGATATTAATCAGTGCATCGATGCATCGGACCTGCGGACCTGGAAAATTCTGCATCAATGCAGAGACAGACCATAATCGGTAAGTGCCTACTGATGTTACTTGTTGATTTCTCGTTTGCTGCTTTTTTTTTTTTTAGTTTGTGTCTGTTGTCTGCTGTGTTCAGACTCCGCTACATTCAGGAAGTGTCTTTTTTTAAGAGCAGATACAATACAAATGGGAGATCATACATATTATACATTGAGGAGGTGACGCATCGTGATATTGAATCGATTCGAATCGTTGACAGGATAATCGTAATCTAATCGTGAGACCAGTGGAGATTCACGCCCCTAACGGTCGCTAGAAGGACCTTAGCCTCACGGTGCTCTGTACCCGGATCACAGTCACCTTTTTTCGGCTAGACTTAACTGTAAAGACCGCTAACTTAACTGTCATGTGGACGGCCGGGTAAACTTAGTCACGTGACCGGCTGGGCAATATCATACCAACCTGTTCATGAAGAATGCGTTGTGTCCAACTGTGACATGAATGATTTCTTTGATTTATAGAACTTATGGAATTGATTGATTGACTGTTGGATAAAAAGCCAATTGTACATATATGTACATGTACATATAGCCAATTGTATGAGAAATTCACTGTGCCCAAGTTAGAGGTTTGGTGGAGGGGTTGGAGCTAAGAGACACTGTAAAAAAAATGTGAAAAAAGACAATAATTAAGGTGATAGCTAAAGGTGGTACGGTAGCTACGATACTTCAGCCATTCTGAGGGGATACTACATTTAAACATAAACAGCATGTCCACGTTCACATTGTGAAACGCCCTGCACACCGATGGAAAACCCTCACAGGTGATTTTAAATTTTTTTGGCTGACCTTTAGGGAAGCAACACTGGCATATGTTGGATATTGACATTGCCCAACGTTTCAAACAGACAATCTCCTTTCCAAAGCCTGCACAAAGAAACTGATGCCCTATGCCATAACACTTGGGAGTTCAGCCAGGTGTGATTTCAATCAGTGAATACAAAAGCTCTAGAATAACTGCAAGCAGCTGTAAGGTGGCGGGTGTCTCACACCTCAGTAATTAAAAAGGAAACATTTGATTTATAATTTCAGATGTGTTATTTTTTTAATTTGAAGTCATTTATTACCACACTAGCTGCCTGAAATTGCTTTTTCTACAACAAGTTAAACACCATAACTCTGACACAGCCTATAACCTTATAAACTTCCACATCCAGAGGACACAGAGCAACATTAGCATTCCTGGCCGCCTGGCTCAGTTTCTTTACCAGCTAACCATACTCATTAGATTGTGTATCTTTCGTTTAGTGCGGGACAGTAGTGCGGGACAGCTGCCCTCTGAGGGTCGACCAGAGTGAAGACCGAACCTAAAAATGTCATTAAACCAAAACAAAATAGGTAAATAGGCTAAAAACCTCTAAGCGAGGTTACACACCAACCAGAAAAGTCAGTCCGACTGATCAGTCGGGTCCCCGAGGTCCAAAAAAATGCCACAAAACACACTGAGGCGACGCCGACTTGAGCGTATGCGAAACGTAATACGTCTCCATAGCAGCAGGCGGCGCTTCTCTGTATCGTTTCCCAGAAAATTGAAACCGGCAGCTGATAGGACGAACGCGTCACGTGGGTCTTTTTTCTCCGGAAATTCACAGCCAGACTGTCATGGTGGCTTGTTCAGAATACGATCTCATCTAAAATACTAAAATAGTTCACCGAAACGTGTTTCTGAAAACATTTTAAGCGAGAAATAGGCCACGCAGTTGCTGAATCTGTCTTCATTTCAGATCGACAAAGGTCAGTTTGAAAGATTTTCGTCAGATTTTGAGCGGCTCATCCGCTCGCCATTTCAGGGTGAGTCCCGACTGCCCTGTCTCCGACTGAACATGTCGGGTCGGCATAAAATAAAAAAGGAAATTTTCTTATGTGAACCAGCTAAAGTGAATATTAATAATGCATGCATGTTGCTTCCTCTAAATTTCAGGTTGTGGTCGACTAGCGGGGCCTGCTTTGGTTGTTTGATAAATTGATTAAAAGTGATCATGATTGTTGGTTTGCTGTGCATGCAGAGCCTGCATGTCACACTCTTGCAACAAACTGTGTATCCAAGAGGACTTAAATTCGTGTAAATGACGTTATATCAGAAACAGACTGCTGTTGTAGATTAGTGTTCAGTTCCAGCGTCGCAGCTCCGAACCATAACGTTAGTTGGGACACCTTGTTTCTTTAGGCTAACTATGTTAGCTTTAGCCTGGCTGGTAGCAGCTTTCTGCGGTGAAAAATGGCCGGGAGATGTCGTGATTACGCTGCATTAATCAGGTGATTTAGTTTGTCTTTGCAGCGAACATAACTGACTACACTGACTACTGTATCTTCACTACCCATGGAAAAGCATGTGCATCACTGTGTCAGCGGCAGATGCCGCTTACGGTACTTTTCTACACACGGGAGAGCCTCACTTCCCATAACAACCCCCCGCCCCCCTCCGTCGGACTAACGTTATGTCACATGACCACCTGTTTTAAAAAGGGGAAGGGTCGGCCGGTAACAATCATGGAAAAGGAGAACGGTGAAAGTTTACTTTTTTATCAAGCAGCAAAGAAGTTGTAGCGTCAACATCCCAACGTCCTGCGATGTGACTATCGCGCATGCGCACATCGCGATGTAGACGATGAAACCAAATATCTATCAAATATCTACATACATTATAAAATAAACTAATGTTAATAAACAATTTTCCTAATTTAATATAAAGACCGTAATAGACCTCCCTCTCTGCGCACCGTCTGCACTGCTAAACAATTACCCCCCTAGCAAGCAAGCTAGCTTACCAGCCAGCCGGCCTCTAAAATGTAACAACTTAATGTTTCATTAACACACTCTTGTCACACAGTAGGAAAGCACATTGCTATCACCAGATGAGGCTAATTTTCTGTAACCAGTGTATGATGAGGCATTGGGTGGGTGGGGGGGAATTAGTAAGCTAACGTTAGCTAACTAGCCAGCAGCCAGCCGTTCGGGTTTGGTCCCTGCACTCCGCTCCCACCGTAGGGAGAATTTTTTTGCCGAGAGAACAGATGACAGCGCGGTAGATAGACAGTCTGGTTGGCCCTCTCCCGATGTCCGAAATAAAACGGATTCTGGATCATTTTATTTCTATAGTTTGTATGCTGCTATATCTATTCTACATTGGAATTAGAGAAACTGCTTTCATAGCTCGATCACAGTGAAAAACAGTAGTTCTATGGGCCACACACACAAGATGTGTCTAGGCTCTAGTCAAGTTTTACAAATATCCAAGGTGCATGTGCAGCGGGGGTAGAAAACACATCGCCACAATGTCATGATAGCTCAATCATGAACATATTCACGATTTAGAAATGAAGCTACTCGCTGGAGACCAGTCAAAATACTGATGAAAGGTGAATTTGTATGCAGCCCTTCTCCTTTCATTCACTAAGACATGGCTGTCTTAGCCTGTCAACTCTGCTTAGCTAACAGGATGCATGGAATTCCAGTGAGAAAGCCAGTAGCAATGACAGTACTACGACGGATACACAAGGTTGGCTCTATAGGTAAAGAGAAATGAATCATCATCAGTGCACAGAGTCCCAGTATTGCTTCTCCTAAATTGAGCAGAAGTGTTATCAGCCAGGATAAATGAAAACACCTGTCTGGGTGTGCAGGCCCTTTAACACAGCCATAGTTCAGGCAAATAAAATGATATAGGAGTCATAGCCCAACAATGCATCCCAGAGTGAGCTGGTTTTTTTTGTTTGTTTTTTTCAGAGTTGGGGGGGGGGGGGAAGAGATGAGATTTGAGATGCTCAGTTACTGCACCCAGCTCTTGTTCAAGAAACAACTCCAGCACGAGGCTAACCGCTTCTACAATGTCTCACTTATACATTTCTATTATAATTACATGAATAATACAACATGATGCTGTTTTGCCCTCACTGTTCTCCGTGTAGTGTGCTGGAAGTGATGTGATGTAGCGTTTTGTTTTTTTTTATGCCGGGGCTAGTCTGGATCAACGACAACTCATTTACCGGATAATCGCCAGATGTCTCTCGCCTTGCAAAACTCTGTTGGTTCCGTGAAACATCAACGAACTTCGAGCTGGCAAGCTACACGCTGAAAATGGCAAGTTTTGAAAAAAATGTGGATGGTGCAACAAGGCAGGCCTGCTCGGTTCTCACGGGGAATGATTGTAAAGATTTACAAAGAATATGTTTACAGCAGTTACTCTCTAACTGGGACGTTTTGGGGCCGATTGGTGGGATTGCTGTGGACAAAGTACACACGGATATACACTGGTAAGCGCTAATGAGGTTTAACCATGTATCCAGCTAACTTAAATAGCTCCTTTTACTGTGTACAGTTAAAGGTTCAGTAGGTAAGCCTTATAAAACTAACTTTCTGTCATATTTGCTGAAACTGACCCTATGTTCCAGTAGAACTACATGAAGCAGGTCATTTAAAAAAAAAAAAATCCGGCTCCTCTGGCACCACCACAGCCTGGAGTGCGATTTGCAAAAATCCACCGCTCCCTGTTCAGATGCACCAATCAGGGCCATGGGTGGGGGGGTGGGGGGGTGTCTAACTGTGTGTCAATCACTGCTCATGCACACGCATTCATTCTCCCTTGTTGGGGGAGGGGCTTAGGAGATTGTTTTGGGCTTTAGCGGAAAGTTGTCGATGTTCAAATGTTTGGGCTAAGTCCTAGATCTTCGCAATCCTACCTACGGCACCTTTAACTTCATTTAATATTGTACGTTGGGTTTTCTTTACAGGGTGCAAATGTTCCACCAAAACCAGTTCCTTCCCGAGACTATTTTGCAGAGTCACCGCCGCTGCGTCCGGAGCTTAGCGCCGCCCCAAGACGATTGGGATTGGTTTAAAGAAATGCCAAATTTTTTCTTCTCTCCTATCCCAGAATGTATGTGTGTTGAGGGGCCAGACCTTACTCCACAGCGCTGTGGAGATAGAGCTGGCAAGCGAGACTGATGCCAGGCTAAAGCAGTTAACCTAGGGGAAAACACTGTAACTCATGCGAGTCTTTTCTGCCTCTGGTGATACCTGGGCCATTTGGAAGCGGTAGACCTCATCTGTCCTCTAAGCTATCCTCATCTGACTAGCAGAAGCAAAAAAACTGGAATTTCCCGAAATGTCAAGATTCTTCCTGTAAGCTCACCC